>NC_133092.1:8476500-8543797 GCF_019914945.1 Typha latifolia | reverse complement strand
ATTACTTGCTCAGCTCTTTCACTCACATTTTTTTCCACCAAGAACGTTTTATGAAACTCTTTGACCCCGAATTTGGAGTATCCTACTTTCACACTTCTTTAGTGATCCCATCTTGTTGCTTTGATGTCGAGATTACCTATCAGTGAGCGCGTTGAGCTCATTAAACATCTATTTTTTTCAGGAGCGGATCAGAATAATTCAAAGTTGGACTCGGAGACCAAGCTCAAGATTGAAATCCTCCACATTAGGAGTTAATAAATTAGTTCTAGTTATTTAGAATTTCTTTTCATGTCAGATTAATAGTTGTTGAACCTTACGAATGATCTAGATATTATTTTATTTAGATTATTTTTTATATATAATTAAAATCTTTGACTTTATTTCTGATATAATAAATTTTGTTTTCTTTGGCTTCATGTCTCTTGGGATTATTATCTCGGGTTACATGGCTTGTCATGTCTCTAGGCGGGGTGTGACAGTTAATGGTATCATAACCTAGGTTTTTTTTAATGTAACCAATAGAGTCATGTGGGAGGTTGGTCTGAGAGTCGAGAGTATTAATTACTAAAAGAAAGAATATGAAGAGAATATATCATTTTTGATAATAGAAAAGAAATGTGTCATTATACTTATTATTTGTTTCACTTTATTCCTTTAGAGACGACGATGCCTCCTAGACGAAGACGTATGGTGCGACCTTTTGATAGAACTGCTAGCAATATTACTGCTAATGAAGAGTTTGAGCTTGGCCCGAATCCGACGGATATACCCCCTACGGCAGGTTATGTGCTAGTGGTTCCTATTAGCAATCCAACACCTACTACTACCCAAAATGAAATGCCTACAAGTCCTACCACTAATTCAGTGTCTACTGATCAGATACTTCATGTTTTTCAAACTATAGCACAGACACTTAGTAATCAAGCTACATCTTCTACTCAGCCCACTAGGGTTAGGTCTTTCAGTGTGGTTGGGGGTACTTCATTTGATAAATTTCTCAAGACTTCACCACCATCGTTCAGGGGTTCCACTGAACCAATTGAGGCAGAGGCCTCTTTTGAGAATGCAGAAGATCTTTGAGTGCCTAAAATACACAGATGAACAGAAAGTTTACTTTGCATCCTATCTGTTTGAGGATCATGCAGAGCATTGGTGGCGTTCAGTGAAACGTCAATTTGAAGGAAAGGAAACTGAATTGAATTTGAACAAATTTTTAGAGCTCTTTTATGATAAATATTATCCTTTTACCCTTCGCAAGGAAAAGAAGTTAGAATTGCTCACACTAAAGCAAGAGAATATGTCTGTAGCAGATTATGAGGCTAAGTTTGTTGATTGTCTCGCTTTGCTCCGCATCTGGTTGAAAAAGAGGAAGATAAAGTGATGATTTTTTAGAATGGATTACGATCTGCTATTAAGGATCATGCTGTTTCTCATGAGTGTAAGGCTTATGCTGAGTTGGTCACTAAAGCACTGATTATTGAAAGGCATTTAGAGGAAGCTAAGTTGGAGAGAGAACAAGAGCAGGCCAAAAGGCAAAAACCCAATCCTAATCCAAGCCAAGGCAGCCGAGCAAACCAATCAAGCAAATCAAAGAATATGTCAAGCTATTTGAGTGGTGGCAATAGACAGAAACCCCAAGGACCATGCCCAAGATGCAAGTTGATGCATTCTATAGGAGTTGATTGTAATGGAGTGCCGCGTGTTTGTTTCAAGTGCAGAAAGACTGGTCATATTTCTTCTCATTGTCGGACATCATCAAGAGGGAGTTTAGCACCTCAAAACCAGCAATATCAAACTCAAGGATCCACTACAAATCTTGGAGCACAAAGTTTCAGATCACCAGCTACCTCTGAGCATCAAGAAATCCTTAGTTAGCTCCAAAGCATCAAAACCAAGGCCTCAGGCTCAAGGGCATGTTTATGCTTTGACTCAAGAGGATGCCGAGTACTCTCCTACCATAGTTCAAGGTACACTTTGCATCTCTTCCATGCCAGCAAAAGTACTTATTGATTCTGGAGCTACCCATTCTTTTGCTACACCTGCATTTATAAATAGATTATCAATCATACATGAGATTATGGATACTTGTCTAGTTGTTTCTACACTAGTAGGGAGTACTATATGTTTAGACTATGTATGCAAATCTTGCATGGTGGAACTTGAGGGCAAGTGCCTTCCCATGGATCTTATATCTCTAGAGATGAATGACTTTGATGTCATCCTTGGCATGGACTGGTTGGCTGCGCATCATGCAATAGTTGATTGTAGGCAGAAAAAAGTTATTTTTACTTTACCTGGTCAACCTAAACTTTTCTTTCAGGGAGAGAAAAGGTTCCCTCAAATAAGCATTATATCTGCACTTCATGCTAATAAATTACTTAAGAAAGGTTGTATGGGCTACGTAGCATCTGTTGTAGACATGCAAAAATCAACACGAAGCATAGAAGACCTTTCAATTGTGAGAGATTTTTGTGATGTTTTTCCTGAAGAACTTTCTGGATTACCGCCAGATCGTGAGATTGAATTCACAATAGATTTAACTCCTGGTACTGCACCAATATCTAAAGCCCCATACAGAATGGCACCGACTGAGCTGCGAGAGTTGTAGACTCAATTGTAAGAATTATTAGACTTAGGTTTTATCAGGCCTAGTGTATCACCTTGGGGAGCACCAGTTTTATTTGTAAAAAATAAAAGATGGCTCTTTGCGTCTTATATTGATTATCATGAACTAAACAAGGTCATAATTAAGAACAAATATCCTTTACCTCGCATTGAAGACTTATTTGACCAATTGCAAGGAGCTCAAGTCTTCTCTAAGATTGATTTGAGATCTGGCTACCACCAATTAAAGATCAAGGAGGAAGACATTCCTAAATCAGCGTTTAGGACTCGCTATAGTCACTATGAATTTTTGGTTATGCCCTTCAGACTTACTAATGCACCGGCAGCATTCATGGATTTGATGAGTAGAGTATTCATGCCTCAATTAGATCGTTATGTTGTTGTCTTCATTGATGAATCTTGATCTATTCTAGAAGGAGGAGAAACATGAGGAACATTTGAGGACAGTCCTTCAAACTTTGAGAGAGAAGAAATTATTTGCCAAGTTTAAAAAATGTGAGTTCTGACTGGATAGAGTATCTTTTCTGGGTCATGTGATCAGTAAAGGAGTATGTGTTGATCCAAAGAAAATTGAAGCTGTAGTGGATTGGCCTACACCTACCTCAGTGACAGAAGTGCGTAGTTTCTTGGGATTACCTTGATATTATAGAAGATTTGTAGAAGGTTTTTCTCGGATTTCTCTTCCACTCACGCACTTGACTAGAAAAGGGGTGAAATATGAATGGATAGATGATTGTGAGAGCAGCTTTCAAGAACTTAAAACAAAATTAATTTCAGCACCAATCCTTTCACTCCCAACTGTAGTGGCAATTTCGTCATTTATAGTGATGCTTCACGACATGGATTAGGTTGTGTGCTTATGTAGAATGATAAAGCTATTGCTTATGCATCCCGACAGTTAAAGCCTCATGAAAAGAATTATCCCACTCATGACTTGGAGTTAGCGGCAATTGTTTTTGCTCTTAAAATTTGGCGTCATTATCTCTACGGAGAGTCTTGCTCTATCTATACAGATCATAAAAGCCTTAAGTATATATTCACTCAAAAGGAGCTAAATCTAAGATAACGCCGATGGTTGGAGTTAATCAAAGATTATAATGTTAGCATCAATTACCACCCAGGCAAAGCCAATGTAGTGGCTCTAAGTAGAAAATCGTCAGCGACACTTATTTCATCGCTTACAATTTCACATCACCTTTTAGAGGATCTCAAACGACTTGAGGTGGAAATAGTACCACATGGTATTGAAGTTCTAATCAGCCAACTTACCGTTAGACCTACTTTGCTAGACCGCATCACGGAAATGCAAGAAAAACACACTTGGTATCAAAAGATCAAGGAAGAACTTCAGAAGGGTGAAGTACCTGAATTTTCAATATCTATAGGGGGAGTACTTAAATTTCAAGGTCGAATATGTGTTCCTGCTAATGAACAGCTGAAGAAAGAAATTCTATCTGAAGCTCACAGTTCAGGTTTTAGTATCCATCCTGAAAGTACAAAGATGTATAGAGACTTACGAGAGCAATTTTGGTGGAATGGTATGAAAAGAGACATTGCTGAATATGTAGCTCAATGTCTAAGTTGCTAACAAGTTAAAATTGAACACCAAAGGCCTGTAGAAAAGTTGCAATCTTTGCCTTTACCAGAGTGGAAATGGGAAAAGATCACTATAGATTTTGTTTCGGGTTTTCCTCGTACCAGATCTGGAAATGATGCAGTATGGGTAATTATAAATAGATTGACTAAGTTGGCTTATTTTATTATTATTAAGATGACTCATTCTCTCGATCGACTAGCGCAAATTTATATAAATGAAATTATTAAGCTGCATGGAACACCAATATCTATTATATCTGATCATGATCCAAGTTTATTGTCTAAATTTTGGAAAAGCCTACATTCAGCTTTGGTGACCCAATTGGATTTCAGCTCTGCCTACCATCCACAGACAGACGGACAATCTGAGAGAACTATTCAAACACTTGAGGATATGTTGAGAGTTTGTTCCTTAGAATGGAAAGGTAATTGGGATAATTATTTGCCATTAATTGAGTTCTCCTATAATAATAGTTACCACTCCAGTTTAGGTGTGGCTCCATATGAGGCTCTTTGTGGCCGCAAGTGCAGATCTCCACTTTGTTGGTTTGAAGTTGGTGAGAGACAGTTATTAGGACTAGAATTAGTTCAAGATGCTACTTAGAAAATTGCTGCTATTCGAGAGAAATTATTAATTGCCCAAAGTCGCTAGAAAAGTTATGTTTATAATAAAAGAAGAGAATTAGAGTTTGAAGTGGGTGAACAAATATTTTTGAACAAATATTTTTGAGAGTCTCACCTTAGAAAGAAGTTATTAGATTTGGAAAGAAAGGAAAGCTAAGTCCTATGTACATTGGGCCAATTGAAATTCTCGACAGAGTTGGACCAGTAGCTTATAGGGTGGCCTTACTACCTAAACTAGCAGAAGTACATGATGTTTTTCATGTGTCTATGTTGCGAAAATACGTGCCTAGTTTAGATCACATTATTGATTATGCACTTCGTAGATGCATAGTACCTCTTGTGAAGATTCAATGGAAAAATCATTCGATCGAAGAAGCTACATGGGAATTCGAAGATGAAATGCGTGAAAAATACCCATCATTATTTTGTTGATGGTTCTGGTATGATTTAATTAAATTGTAGATCTTTACCGTTTTTAGTTAAGTAAATTAGGTATTTTACTAGAATGATATAACATTCATCTACTTCATAGTAGTAGTTTAATTATAATTGTGCAAGTTTCGAGGATGAAACTTCTTTTAAGGGGGATAGAATGTAATAACCAAAAATAAAATAAAATGAATAAATAGATAAATAAAGATAAACATTAATAATGATAAAGATGATAATGCACTTATCTTTATTAGAATCTTATTAGGAATATATATATATATATATATAACTAAGTAAACCCGCATTATCTTCTTATATATATATATATATACTAGACCAAAAGAAAAAAAAAATTATATAAAAAGAAGAAAAACCCAAAAACCCTAAAGAGAGTAAAGCCAATAGAAGGGAAGAAAAAGGGGACCTCGGTAACAGTGTTTTCTTTTAAAGAAAATTCAGAAAAAAATCAGAAATTATTTGGATAAGCGTGAGAGGCAAGTTTTCTCATTCATATTTTATTTTATTAATGCAGAAAAATTAGTAATAAATTTCCTTTATTAATTAAAAATCTGTTAAATGTGTTTGAATTTAGTGATCTTTCCTATAGGTATATTTTATTGAGTTATATATATATATATATATATAACAGTGATAAGTTAGATATTCATGATTATATTTTATTGGTCCATATGAATATTTATTTACTATTAAAATTTATGATTAAGAATTAGGAATTTATTTTATTATTATTATTATTATTATTATTATTTTGATAATGAGATGGATTGGATTTTTGATATTTACTCTATTTTGTTTTTATTTAATTAGGATGTAAAAGTTAACATGATATTAGAGTGTTGTACGAGTTTTAAATTACTTGATTTAAAATGCATTGACATCTATGCATTATTTAACTTATGTATAATGAATTCTTGATAAAAGTTATGAATCGAGAACTATGTGATCATGATTTGATTTGGTTTGAGTTAGTATAAATTATACTAGTGAAAGAGATATTTGGAACCCATTTTGAGAGATAAGGCCAGGGAAAAGATTCTTAGAATATACGTTGTGACGTGCTACCAAGTGACTCTAGCGGGATTAGGGAAAAGATTCCTAGATTTTCGTCCCGGTGACTCTAATCTTACTCAATGGTTAGTGGAAAAGCTAGTAGGGCATTGCAGAGTACCTACTGTGACTCTAGACGGATCGACTATCTAGAAAAATCCCGGGCGCCATTCCGATGGTGATTAGGTAGTGCGATGTGTCCACGGGTCAGAGTACCCATTAATGAGACAATATGGCATTTTATTAGTTTTGTCGGGTATCGAAGATATTAATTTCAACAGATATAAATTCTATTTTCAGAGTGATTTATTTATATTTGCAAGTTATTGCAATATTCATAATTCATGCATTTGAAGAAAAAAAAATCTTATATATATTTTGAGAAAATGTTTCATATTAGTTATCATTCTTTGTGCACTATATTATATTTATCACTAGTTGATTTTTCTATCGTTAGACATATTCATAGATAGAGTGAGATTACTTGCTGAGCATTAAGTTCATTAAACATCTATTTTTTTTCAGGAGCGGATCAGAATAATTCAAAGTTGGACTCTGGAGACCAACCTCATGTCAGATTAATAGTTGTTGAACCTTACGAATGATCTAGATATTATTTTAGTTAGATTATTTTTTATATATAATTAAAATCTTTGACTTTATTTCTAATATAATAAATTTTGTTTTCTTTGGCTTCATGTCTCTTGGGATTATTATCTCGAATTACATGGCTTGTCATGTCTCTAGGCGGGGTATGACACTACCACTCTTGAGGAGGCCTTTGAGAAAGCCATGAGGATGGAGCAAAAGCACAAGGCTCTCAAAATGGCAGGGAAAAAAAGTTGGGGCAATCGAGATGGGCAGTTTGCGCTTAAAACGCCACCTGGAAATTCTCCGGGTTCAGAGACAGTGGCTGCTAATACTAGAGCACGACCATCTTTGAGACTTTCTTCCGATGTTAGAGGCACAAGACTCCCATTCGAACTCTCATATCTGCCTAGGTGGAGGAGTGAAGAGCGAAGGGCCATTGCTTTCGATGCGATGAACGTTTCACCCCCGGTCATTGGTGTTCCAAACCGATCGGGAGTGTGATGCTCATCGACGGTCTCGAGGAGGACGATGAGGTTATTGCTGATGGAGAGTGTTCAGAGGAGGTCCATGAGGAGGCCGTAGAGGAGGGCACAAAAAAAGATATCCAAGCTGAAATATCGATGTATGCATATTCGGGTACTTCCGCATCGAGGATATTGTGGGTGAACGGACTCGTTAGAAAGCATTGTGTGCACATCTTCAGCGATTCCAGGAGTACACACAAATTTCTAAACGAGAGGTTAGTGAGGAAGCTGGGCTTGGATGCTAAACTAACCGCAGGGTTCGACGTTGCTGTAGGAGACGGCACGAAGCTTCAAGCGGAGAGCTTGTGTCCCCGGGTCGGTATACGGGTGCAAGGACATGATATCATTATGGATTTGTATCCGTTGGCGTTGCAAGGAGTGGACATTGTCCTTGGCACTCAGTGGTTGCAAGGAGTGGACATTTGATTTCCAGAGCATGTGGATGAAATTTAAGCAAGGAAACAAAGATGTGCGGCTTGATGGCGTTCGGTTCCCGTTGATTCCAGCTATGCAGCCAATGGTGGGGCTGCCTTGTGCGAGTGATTTGGCCTACCTTCTTCAGTTAGGACCAGCTAGAGATGAGCCTCTAATGAGTATACAATTGATTTGTGATACGATTCAGACTTCACCGATGTCGTCTCGAGCATGGATTCACTTTAGGAGTGTCTTTGTTTCTTGTTTCAATGTTTAAATTCCAAGAAAATAAGTTTTCTATAAGTCACGTTCGAATGCGGGTGGAATGCATTCGAACGCGGTTGTGAACATGGTTGTGAGAGTGTGCATTGTGCATTCGAATGCACTGTGGACGCCTGGATCGCGTTCGCAAATCCAGAGAAGTGGGAAACAAGCGCGTTCAATTGCGCGTTCGAATGCCTGCATCGCGTTCGCAAATCTAGAGAAGAGCGAACTCGGTGCATTCGAACATGATCGGGCGCGTTTGAACGCGGTCGGCAAAAATTGTATTGTTTAGGGTTAATTTTGAGTTGTTTGGTTAGCCTCTAAAAGGGATGTGGATGGCAACCAGAAGATTATTATTAAAGAATTGAGTTTTGCCTCGCCTCCTTCGTCTTCTTCGCTCTCGTTCTCTCAATACCCGGCGACGCCGCTTCTAACCTCCCTCGACCGGCCAATCACCCTAGTCCCTTAGGGGTAGCCCTCTCCTCCCCCTCCTTCCAATCTATCCAACACTTGCTCTAACCCTTCCATCAACCATAACCCTTCCACCACCACTTTTCACCGGTGCCACCCCATTAATGCCGGTCCTCCACCTCCAACCACCATCATCCTAGGATCTCGTGCCTCCATCCACGGATCCTAAATAGACCACCCTAACATTCATCCACTAATTAGATGACATCTCGAGATCCCCACATCCGTTTCACATAAAACTTGATTTGTTTGAAAGCTCTTTTCTAGGGCTACAACATATCCAAATTTCACGTCGATCTGACAGCAGTATCTTTCGGGATCGTATTTTAAAGTTTGATGCTAGATCTAGTCCAGATTAGAGAATTGGAAAAGATCGAACCTTAGCCTAAGGAGAGATCATATCAATTTGGTTAATTTATTAGATAAATTTGCTGGACTATTTGAGGAGCCAAAGTAGTTGCCACCAAGGCGAACGATAGACCATCGCTTAGAGTTTGTGCTCGGGGCTACACCGGGGAACATGAGGCCATATCGATATCCACATGTGCAAAAGAAAGTTATCTCCAAGATGGTAGTCGAGATGTTGGAGCAAGGCCTCATACAACCAAGTCATAGCTCTTACTCATCGCTCGTGCTATTGGTGCAAAAAAAGGATGGGACATGGCATTTTTGTGTCAACTATCGGGCACTAAACGCTATCACCGTCAAGGACCGGTATCCCATTCCGGTCATAGAGAAGCTGTTGGACGAGCTTGCAGGGGCGACCATATTCACCAAGCTTGACGTAAGATCCGGGTATCATCAAATTAGAGTTCACCCAGCGGATGTACATAAAACTGCATTTCAGACTCCGGACAGGCACTACGAGTTCCGGGTGATGCCCTTTGGTCTCACCAATGTTCCAGCTATTTTTCAAAGCCTCATGAATGATATTTTTTGGCCTCTATTGCGAAGGTATATCTTGGTATTCTTTGACGATATTTTGATGTACAGAAGGACTGAAATGGAGCATTGGCGGCATTTGGAGGATGTGCTGAATTTGTTGAAGTAAAACCAGTTGAAGATTAAGAAGTCCAAGTGCCTATGGAGGAATATCTAGGCCACATCATCACAGCGGAAGGAGCGGCTGCGGATCCTCAAAAGGTGGCGTGCATAACCGCTTGGCCGATCCCGACTTCCACCACAGGATTGCGAGGATTTTTAGGGCTGATCGGGTGTTATTGCCTCTTCATCACCGGGTATGGCAAGATCGCTGCTCCTCTCACTTTTTTGCTGTGGAAGGACTCTTTTAATTGTACGGATGAAGCTACTACAGTCTTTGAAAAACTAAAAATAGCAATGACAATGATGCCCGTTCTAGCGCTATCGGACTTTACTAAAGAGTTTGTTGTGGAATATGATGCGTTGAGAGTTGGCATAGGAGCTGTACCAATGCAAGGAAGACGTCCCATAGCCTTTCTTAGCAAGGCTTTATCACAAAAATTCCAGCAATTATCGACCTACGAGAGAGAGATGTTGGTAATTCTGCATGCAGTGACAAAGTGGTGGCCTTATTTGATCGGTAAGCGATTCATTATTCGAACCGATCAAAAAAGCCTTCCATACTTTATGGGACAGCAGCGTATTCACACTCCAGCACAGCAGAGATGGATCACAAAATTGCTGGGGTATGATTATGAAATCCAATACAAGAAGGGAACAGAATTGATGATTGCTATCGTGCCAATCTGATACCGCCGAGCTCGCAACATATTCTTCTCCTACTTTTCCCTTCCATGACGAGTTGAGGTATACATGTACATCTGACTTAGATGTTATGAGATTATTACAAGAGGTATTAGATGATCCGAAGTGCCATCCAGAGTTTGCTGCTGGACCGTGGGTGCATTCAGATGCTTGGAAATGATAGATTGCGACAGAAATTGTTGGAGCACTTCCACCAAACTCTAGAGGCTGGTCATGAGGGTGTCCTGAGGACTTATAGGAGGATATCACAGAGCTGTACATGGCCAGGACTGAGGCGGGATGTGAGGAATTTTGTCCATGCTTGCGAAATCTGTCAAAGGGCTAAGGCAACCACATTGAAACCGGCCGAATTACTTTACCCTCTACCGATACCGGATCGTGTTTGGGAAGAAGACATTTCTATGGATTTCATAGGTCTTTCGTTGGTACGTGGCTATTCCATTATTTTTGTGGTGGTTGATAGATTGAGCAAGTATGCACACTTTTCTGCATTGTCACATCCATTTTCAGCCAAGTTAGTAGTTGAAATTTTTGTTAGAGATATTGCTCGTTTGCATGGTATGCCACGCATAATTATCTCCGATCGTGATCGTGTCTTTATGAGCAAATTTTGGGTGGAGTTTTTCAGATTGCATGGGACTCGATTGAACTTCAGTTCGGCCTACCATCCACAGACGGATGGCCAAACTAAGGTGGTCAATCGAGGCATTGAGCAATACTTGCGGTGCTTTGTTGGAGAGATACCGAGACGATGGTTGGAGTTCTTATCGTGGGTGGAGTGGTCTTACAACACTACCCACCACAGCAATATTGGCATGTCTCTGTTCGAGGTGGTATATGGGTGCACGACTCCGACATTACGCGCCTATGACCTAGTGGCATCTGTAGATCGGACGGAGGTGGACTTGGCATTGATGGATAGAGACGCCACATTGAGAAGGTTGCGTGCCCATCTTAAACTTGCTCAAAATCGCATGAAGCAAGTTTATGATCACAGCCATCAGGAGCAAGAGTTCGACATCGACAGTTAGGTGTTTGTTAGGGTATAATCATATCGATAGGTGACTTTGCATCCGATGCATAACCCGAAGTTAGCACATCGTTACTTTGGTTCGTTTTTGGTGTTAGAACGTATCAGTTCGGTTGCATATCATTTTGAGCTGCTGGAGGGGTCGAGATTACATCCTATCTTCCCATGTTTTATTGCTGAGGGGAGCAGATTGGAGATCATTAGGTCATTGGATCAGTTCTACCAGAGTCATTAGAGGAGACAGAGATCGTAGAGCCAGTTCATGTACTTGCTAGGCGCCGTCGACGTCATGGTACCAAATTAGAGATGGAGGTTCTAATAGAGTGGCTTGGCAAGCCATCCGATGATACACCTTGTTAGAGTTTTTTCTTATTGCATTAGTTATTTGTTTTTATTAAAATAAATTTTCTGTAGGTCACATTTGAACGCAGAAGGGGGTTGCGTTTGAACGCCTTTGCGAATGCCAGCATTAGGTTTGCAAAAACAAAAGGGGGCGGCGCGTTCAAACATCTGCATCAGGTTCACATCGATAGTGAACGCCTTTTGTACGTTCGAACGTGGTCGGGCGTATTCGAACGCGATCAACGGGAGTCCACTAGAATTAGGGTTAATAATTATTATTTTGGCTTGTTGGCTAGCCTCTATAAAGGTGTGGATGGCAGCTAAAATCATTATACTTAATGAATATTGGTTTCCTCCTCTATTCTCTCTCTAGCCTCTCTACCCTAATCTCCCTCCTCTCTCTTCACTAACCTACTGTATCTACCATTCGTCTTTATCACTTAACCAACATCACCATCCACGGAAGTTACAGATCAATCCAAATTGGTTTCGTAATTTTCTAACTACCGAAGAATATTTGGTGAATATTTTCCCTCGGTTGCGCAAATTGCTTTCTGCAATCAATTCACATATCTTGAAGGGATTGTTCCATAGCATGTCCAGATGGTGGAGACGCTGACGGTGCAACACCAAGCCTATCAAGTACCAAGGGTGGCTGAAGAAGAAGATGAGGAGCTTATTGTGGGGAACCAAGACCACGAAGGCAGCCAAGGGATCCAAACAACATCAAGATGAAAATTCCTCGATTCAAAGGCACTAGTTCTCCTGAAGAATATTTGGAGTGGGTGCAACGGGTAGAAAAGGTGTTTGAATACCAAGAGTATTCAGAGGTTCAAAAATGTCAACTTGCTGCGCTTGAGTTCACTGATTATGCAAATTTGTGGTGGGAAAGTCTAAAGGCATAACAACGAAGAGATGGAGAAGAAGAGGTCAGAAGATGGAGACTTATGAAAAGGTTAATGCAAAGGGGTTATGTACCAAAATATTATCGTCAAGATCTGTATATTCGTTTGCAGAGTTTTAGACAAGGTGGAATTTGTGTAGAAGACTATGTTAAAAGTTTGAAACTTCGATGATGAGGTGTCAAGTGCAAGAACCACAAAAGGAAACAATTATAGTAGTTATTTTCTTATTTGCTGAAAAATAAAGATTTATGGCTGGTATGTTCGAACGCCAGTAAGGGCCATTCGAATGTGGCGTTTGAACATTTGCATTGTGTTTTCACATAGAGGCAATGTTTTGGCCATTGGAATGGCTTCGCAAGCCCGTCTGAATGCTCAATGGAGTTATTTCATAATAGAGTTTCATTATTATTTTTGAACGTTTGGCTTGCCTCCAAATATATGGAATAGTCGTCACTTTTGGAATTATTGAACATTTTGGAAATTAATTCACTCTGCTCTTTTGTCTTTTCTCTCTTTCTCCCCTGGTCTTCCCTCAAACCAGCCAATCACTATTGTTGTTCGAGCTCCTCACCTTTTTTTGTCTGGTCGCCCCTCTTGACCCTGAGAAGCAACCCACTTCTCCCTTCTCTACTCTGCCTTGTGCAGCACCACTACCACCATTCGGCCACCCCTTTCACCGATCTATTCCAATAGATTCAATCCTCTAGCCTGAATCTATCAAACCTCAAAATGATCCTTACAGTTCAACTGTTGAATCTCAAGCATCCTCTTAACCTTAAAGGTTCATAGTAGACCAAACTTCCAAACCGGAGGTCGCATCGTGAATCAGAAATCATTTTCGGACTTGCATCGCTCGAGGGAGTTGAAAGACACCTATGGATTGCTATTGGAAGACAATGCATATCAGATGGATTCAATCCCTTCATGCTTGGGTTCGGGGTCATGGAGCCGAATCAAATGCTTTGGTCTAATGAAGTTTGGGCTCAACTCCTCCGTCTATGTTACAGACTAGAGAATATCCACAACAAGGGAGTGTAGGCTTCAATTAAGGTGAATGATGGTAGATGGAGAGAGTGGAAGGAGGGATGATGGCGGTGGTACTAGTGAGGAAGATGAAGGGTAGCAATGGCAATGGTGAAGGGTGATTACTTTACTTCTACTCCTAAGTTATCTTACTCTTACTCGTAAGATAAACTCAAAGCTAAAATAATTTATCAATGCTTGGATGCTTAGTAAATGAGCCCAACCTCTCTATATATAGATGTCAGGTATAATGAGTTCCATTAGGACTAGCCCTAAAGGCTGATATGACTTGAATTAGGATTTGCTGGCTTACTAACTTAATTGATGTTACTGACCGATTAGAGATGGTCCACAACAACGGAGTGTATGCTTTGATTAGAGTGAATGATGGTAGATGGAGAGGGTGGAAGGAGGGATGACGGTGGTGGTGATGGTGAGGAAGATGATGGGTAGCGATGGCTGTGATGAAGGAAGATTTATTTACTTCTACCCTTAGGTTATCTTACTCTTACTCTTAAGATAAACTCAAGGTTAGAATACTTTCTCAATGCTTGGATGCTTAACAAGGAGCCCAACCCCTCTATATATATATAGAGGTAGGTTACAATGAGTCCCACTAGGACTAGCCCTAAAGGCTGACATGACTCGAATTAGGATGTGCCTTAAAAGCCTACATGGCTTAATTGGACTTATCTTAAAGGCTTACTCAATTTAACTAGACTTACCTTAAGGGCTATCATGACTTATTTGGACTTGGCTTAATTGCTCACATGACTAAATTAGACTTGCCTAAAAAGACTTACATCATAAAATAATTAGAAGATAAATAGACTTGATCAATTGAGCCCAATGTCCCTATGAATTGATTCAATAAGACTCTGAACACATCACTCCACCACACTTCTGACTACCTCGTCCTCAAGGTGAGAACACTGGAAAGCATTGCATCAACTCAAACTCAGACTCCCAAGTCAGATCTCCCATTGGTCAATCTTCCATCTACCCGAATCCTTCTCTTAGCTAGAACCCGAAGTGGCATGGGCTCTTGGTCATGTGTGGCTGGATCGGGTATGTTGGCTGCAATAGCTGTCTCGGCTGCAACTTGGGCTTGCAAAGTTGAAACATGGAACACTAGGTGCACCCATGAGTCATCAAGAAGATCAAGTCGGTAGGCCACCTCACTTACCCGTTCAATAACTTGGTGTGGCCCAAAGTACCTATGTGCCAGCTTTTGGTTCATGATGGGTCGAACTGAGGTCTAGCGATAGGGCTGTAGTTTGATGTAGACCCAATCTCCTATTACGAACGTCCGATCATGGTGTCGTCGATTGTAGATCTATTTCATATGGTTTTGTTCAACCACTAAGTTGGCCTTCAACCATCGAATCTGAGCATCCCTATCCACAAGGGTTTCCTCGAGGTCTGTGCATTTTGTCCGTCGAGTCAGTGCATAATATAAGAGCCCAAGGTAGGAGGCAGCCTACCATAACTGCCTCAAATGGCGTGATGTCTATGGCTGAGTGGTGGGTAGTGTTGTAGGCCCACTCCGCCCATGGTAAGAAGTGGAGCTACTGCCTTGGCTGCTCTCCAGCGTAGCATTGTAGGTATTGCTCCAAACACCTGTTCAAGACTTCTGTCTACTTGTCCATCTGTGGATGGTATGTTGAGCTCATCTGAAACGCCGTGCCATGCAGACGAAAGAATTATTGCCAAAACTTACTAGTGAACACCAGATCTCGGTCGGATATAATAGATCGTGGTATCCCGTGAAGTTTAGCCATGTCACGAACGAAGACCTCCGCGACCTTCTGTGCGGTGTAGGGTGGGCGAGTGTTGAGAAGTGTGCATACTTGGACAAGTGATCGACCACCACCATGATACTTGATCGCCCTTGGACGGTTGGTAGGCCTTCAAGAAGTCCATTGAAATATCTTTCCAGATTTGCTCGGGCATGGGAAGGGGTTAGAGAAGGCCGGTTGGTTGAGTCGAATCTTCTTTGGCTCGTTGGCAGACTTCACATGTGCAGATGTAGTTGCAGACGTCTTTCTTCATGCTGGTCCACTTGCAATTGAGGCATAGTTGCTTGTGTGTCTGAATGATGCCCTCGTGGCCCCGCGAGGGGTGAGTCATGGAAGTGGCTAATCAAGGCGGTCCGCAAGTCTGCATTAGTTGGGATTAGGATCTGGTCCCCCTTGAGTACTAGTCCATCTCTAGTGCTTTACTCGATCTAACTTGATGGGTCTTGAGTCACCTGAGCCGCAAGTTCCACAAGGCTTGGTCCTTCAAGGTGGCATCCCTGATCTAGTCCAACAAGGAGAGGGTTGGAATCGACAGGGTGGCTAGCCTGGCAGCATTAGGTTGACGCGAGAGTGCATTAGCTGCGCCATTCTCTGAACCCTTTTTGTAAACCAAATCATAGTCATACCCGAACAACTTGGAGAGCCACCTTTGTTGTAACAACATATCCTTTAAAAAATTATATCCTTAAAAAAATTATTAATTAATTAATTTTTGCATGCCACGACGTGGCCGACTGCAATGTGGCCAGCCTCGTGTCATGCCAACTAGGCTGGGCAAGCTAGCTCTAGTGGGCCTGCCGGTGCCGCAGCCACAGCGCCGACGTCCCCATCGCCTCTCTCTCTCTCTCTCTCTCTCCGTCTCTCAGTCTCTTCCTCTCTCTCTCCCCCTCTTGCTAATGCCGGCCTACCGCTACCATTGTTGCCACTGAGGTGAGCTCTTCTCCTTACTCTTCCTCTCTCTTTTCTCCTCTCTTTCCCTCTCTCTTTCGTGTGGCTCGGGCTCGCCAAAGTCAAGCCGTCAGTGAGAGATTGGCCGCTGGCTGGCAACTAGCGGCCGGTGCCCTTCCCAGCGGTGCTGGTCCTCCTCTCCCTTCCTTTCTTCCTCTCTTCTTCCTTCTTTCTTCTTTTTCATTCTTCTTTTTCTTTCTTCCTTCTTCTTCCTTTCTTCTTCTCCTCCCACCTCGATTGCTATCTCATGACTACAACAGTGCTGTGTGTTAGGGGTTTTATTTTAGCTTTATTTCTTTTCCTTTTCAACTAAGTATTTTATGTAGTTAATGCAATTAGTTTAAATAGAAAATTAATTATATTGATATATATATATATATATTCAGTAATATAATTATTAGCTAATTATAATTAGTAGAATTAATAGTTTATTATATTATAGACACCTAATTGTATTATTTACAAATAATATTACTTTCATATAATAGAGTAATAATTAGCTTCATTAATTATAGTCATGAGATTTATAAATATACCCTTCATTATATATATATATAATGTATTTCTAGCACCTTATTGATATATACTATTTTGTATAAAAATAAAATACTAAACTTTGATAATCATTTTTATATGATCGAATAATAATTATTTTACCTGTATTTAGTGATTATTAAAGTAAAGAGTAAGAACCGCAATGATTAACTATAATTAGGTTTTATCTATACTTATATTTTTATAATTATATATATAAGCCTCTTATTATTATTTTATAATTATATACTTAGACTACTTTTATATAAAAGGAACAAACCTTTTATTCTTATTCCATAGATAGCATTTTATAATAATAGCATATTTATATTACCAGAATTATATCTATAATTAAATCTAGATATTTAATAAAATATAAAAAGAGGAATTCTAAACCTAATAAATCATCATATTTTATATAAATTAATTCTAATTGGATAAATGGCTAACATCATACTATTTAAATATTTTTAGATCTCAAAACTCTTATTTGAGACCTCGTGGACCTTGCTAGCGATGAGTTGTCACTCACTTGATCGGATGTGAGGGATATGTGATTTGCGTCTTTTGATCAAGAGCGTGTAGTCTTATCCTCTAGACATATTTCTCAAATTAGGTTATATTATATATTATGTACATATATGTTTTGGCCTCCAGCATGATTATATGACTTTATCTACAGATGATTAAAGTCGAGCATATTTTTATTATGCATATAATTAGGCTGATCTTAGATATAATTATGATGATGATAAATAAAGATGATGAGAGATGATTATACTGTTATAATTTTATGTCCAGTTGATCTGTAGCATGAGTATGCATGTAATAGATTAGCATGGGTATGCATGTGTTGACTACATGGTTGGAGACTATATTACATTATTTTTCTCTTGATTCCTATTCCACCTAAATTCTTGTTATGCATTGACTTGTTATTATACTAGATATATGCATATGATCTGTCATTTAGAAGGAAAGCATGAAATGTAATTGATAGGATAGTTGATAGAAAATGTGAGGATACCCGAGTAGGCACAAGGGTTAGGGCGTGCTTGGAGATAATTGATCGCTCGACATAGTCGCGATCCTATTGGCCTTACGTCCGAGGTCGTTAGTCTATGTGCGCAGCAGACATTCGGACACATACCGTTTACTAGGGCATATATGACGAGTTATTCTCACAAGGTTTCTATCAACTAGAAGGGTGCCTAGTCTAGATGGATGTTGATACCCTAGTGGGTGGTAGGGTATAGTTATATTTGAGATACTCCTTGCGAGTGGCAGAGTATGTTCTAAGCCTTCGAACATGATGTTGAGACTGAGTACCGAGTATTGACTATGCATAGTGGTCTAGTATGATGATGACATATATAGCTGACATTGATGACTAAGATGTTGAGAAATACATATGATTTTATTGTCATCTGATTACCTAATTATTGAGTGGTCAATATTGAGTGGTCAATATACATCATATATGGTTTCATTTGGTACAATAGCATGGTCATAGTCGGCATGCATCATGTGTCATATTTGAGAGAGAGTTATGATGATAGTATGACATGGTGATCTATTTATTCATTGTCGAGGATTATATACTTTTATCAGTTTTGACATGTTATCTACTATTCATTTATATATTATTGAGGATATATTTATATATTCATTCATGACATGATGCTCTTTCTGATTTATATTATCTAGTACATGATTTACTCTCTGTTTGGCATTACTGATTTGGGATAAGGTCTATTCACTAAGCCTTTTGCTCATGACTCTCTTTATTTCTTTTCTAACCCCTCAGATATGTGGTACGTGATAGCGACTTGAGATATCCCGAGAAGATATTTTAGATTGATGAGGTGAGATATATGTGCGAGACGGTATAGATGATAATATTTATAGAAATTGAGCTGTATCGTTGTTTGTTATATTTGTACTTTATTGTATCAAATAATGATTTGTATAATACACGTCAGATTATAGTGTACTCGTGTATCAGTTGTTTAGTTGCATCTTGATAGTTTGCTATAGCCTATGTGGGTCCTACCAGATTATGTAGTGGTCTAGTTTATATTATTGTGGACTTGGATATTCATATGTTAACAGATTTATTTGATTGGAAGTATGATTTATTTGGTGTTGGATTATGTGAGCATGGATATGTTAGCAAGCATTTTTTTTATGATGTCATGATTATATGTGCATAGGAGTGTATCTATGCGTGATGTGCCCCGCCTGTCCAGTCGCGTGAGTCGCACATGTGCATCATGAACCGCCTTTCGATCAGGTATGGGCGCCACTTGCTAACAGCGTGGACCACGGCTAACATCTCTTGCTCATACATAGACAATTGGGGCGACCGTTCTGAGAGGGCCTTGCTCATGTAGGCTATGGGTCGCCCTTCTTGCATCAAATTGTGTCGATCCCTGACCCAGATGCGTCACACTCGACAACAAAGTTCTTGGTGAAACCTAGTAGTGCTAACATGGGGCCCTAAATCATGGCTTGCTCGAGTTCTTCAAATGCACGTTTCGCCTTGTCATCCCACTCGAACCCGCCTTTGTGGAGTAGGGCGGTTGGCGGGGCTGCAATCTTCCCGTAGCCCCGGATGAATCGACGATAGTAGCCAGTGATGCCGAGGAAGCCTCAGAGTTCCTTGGGCGTCTTCGATCATGGCTAGTGCACCATGCTAGCCACCTTCATGGGATCAGCTTCCACACCTACAGAAGAGATGAAGTGCTCTAGGTACTCAACTCGTGGCTGCCCCAAAAGGCACTTGCTTTGGTGTAGGTGCTCCTCTCTCGATCAACTGTAAACAGGGATGTCGTCAAAAAACACCAGAACATACCGTCAAAGGAGCGAATGAAATATATCATTCATCAGCCCTTGAAAAGTTGCCGGAGCATTAGTCAGGCCAAAAGGCATCACAAGAAACTCGTAATGCCCATCATGGGCGAAAGGTTGTCTTGTGAATGTCTGTTGCCCGGACCTTGATCTGGTGAAAGCCGGCCCACAAATATAGCTTGGTGAAGATGGTGGCACCTGTTAACTCATCCAATAATTCCTCGATAACTGATATCAGATATCAGTCCTTGATGGTGATGGCATTTAGCACTCGATAATCCATACAGAATTGCGAGGAGTTGTCCTTCCGCACTAGGAGCACCGGTGAAGAGTAACTTTGGGTTGGCTGGATGATGCCTTGGTCCAACATCTCTCGTACTAGCAGTGTGATCTCATTCTTTTGGGCATGTGGATACCGGTAAGGCCTCACATTCACTGGTCCAGCTCCCAGTGTGATCTCAATCCGATGATCATGGTCTCGGATTGGCGGTAGTCCATGCGGCTCTTCGAATACTTGATCAAACCCTTGAAAGAAGTGAGTTCAAATCAGCGACTATTGTGTTTCTTGGGTTTGGTTCCTTTGTGGTTGCTACCAACCACATCAACAAGTCATGGCAGTCGGTTTGTTGTAACCCGGTTAGGGCTTGAAGGCTAGCCCTAGGGTTTGGCCGAAACCTTTCAAGTCGAATTGGTCTCCCCTTATACTCAAAGTCCATCCGCATCATGTCAAAATCAACTAGGATTGGGTCTAAGTCCTTAAGCAATTAAACTCCTAGGACCACAAGTAGGCCCCCTTGAGCGCCAAAGGGTGCAAGTCCAGCCGGAACATCTCACCTTGGGTCTGCACCTCAACTCCATCGCACCTACTATCAATCCACAAGACTGTGCCATCTCCGATGGCTACATTGCATCCGATGGATGGAGTCAACCCAATTTGTCCCTTGGGCGTGCACACAAATGGTTCTACCCACAAAGGTTAGGCACATGAGATGGAGTTCGACACACTTAAACTCCACCCTATCCAACAGCTAGGGTTTGGTCTAACCCGACGGCACCTAGGACTTGGCCTAAACCACTTGCGCCTATGGCTTGGACCAAGCCACCAATAGCTAGGGTTTGTTTAGCTGCCCAATTTCTAGAAAAGCAGATCTAGATTTGAATGAGTTGGAAATGCTTCTAGGTGTGGTAATTCTCTCATTTGGGGTCGAGAGAGGGTGGCCACGAACTGTAGTGGTGGTGGAGGAGGGCCATAATGGAGGTGTAGAGGGAAATTTCGGAGGTGTTGGAGGAGGCTATTTAGATTATGGCTAATCCTAAGGCTAAAACCAGCTGATTCATTTCATAATGAGCAAAAGAGCTGCACACCACAATTTATAGGTGGCTAACTTATAATTAGTCTGTTTAACCCTCATCTGGACTAACTAATGCTAATAAGCAAATGTAGACCAACTAGGTTTAATAAGCAAATGCAATAGACCATAAAGTTTTAATTGAACAACTTAAAGGAAATAAGCAAATCTAAGATGGATAGTGTGTGAGTCCAATAGCATATTAAGTTCGTTTGATTGGCTAGGCTAGATAAAAGCTTGGGCTTGGGTCATAACACTCCACCACACTTCCATTCACCTTGTCCTCAAGGTGAATATTCCGGAAAGCATTGCATCAGCTCTGACTCCAACTTCCATGTCGGGTCCTTAGCTGGTCGACTGATCCACTCCACTAGGACTTGGGTCTCAAGTCAACCTCCACCCGTGTCCTTTGCTT
This sequence comes from Typha latifolia, assembly GCF_019914945.1. Classification (NCBI taxonomy): domain Eukaryota; kingdom Viridiplantae; phylum Streptophyta; class Magnoliopsida; order Poales; family Typhaceae; genus Typha; species Typha latifolia. The sequence continues at coordinate 8,522,247 of NC_133092.1, read as the reverse complement.
GGCTAGAGTCCGAAGTGGAACAGGATCATGGTCTTCTGTGATAGGCTCAGGAAGTCATTCCAGCACGACCATCTCAGCTCAAATTCGCACTCGTAGAGCCAACACGTGAAATATAGGATGTATCCTCACATCATTAGGCAAGTCCAATCTGTATGCTACCTCACCAATCTTTGGTTGGGCACCGGTCGAATTGAGATTTGGCGATATGGTTGTAGTTTGACAAAGATCCAATCTCCTACAACAAAAACTTGATCTGTATATTTGCGATCATAAACTTGATGCATCCGATTCTGAGCTCGAGTTGGATTTAGCTTCAATTTTTCTGAGTTGCTTATCCCGCTCCATTAGAGCTTCTTCTACTTCTGTTCTCTGTGAACGTCGTTCTGGAAGATATTCCACAAGAGGGGGTGGTTATCTTCCGTAGACAGCTTCAAAAGAAGTGACAACAGTAGCAGAATGGTGGCCGGTGTTGTATGCCCACTCTACCCATGGGACGAATTCCAGCAATCTTCGTGGTTGCTCACCAGCGTAGCAACATATATATTGCTACAAGCAACGATTAACTCTTTCAGTTTGCCCATCAGTTTGAGGATTACAGGCAGAGCTCATCTTCAACTCGATCCTTTGGAGATGTGCTATTTCAGTCCGGAACTTGCTGGTGAAGATAGGATCTCGGTCGGACACAATAGAGCATGGAACCCCATGGAGACCAACCACTTCGCGTATAAAAGCTTCCGCCACTGTCGGAGCCGTGTAATGATGGCGTAGTGCAATGAAATGCGCGTACTTGTTGAGGTGATCAACCACAACCATGATCACAGATTTTCTCTGAACCGTTGGCAGGCCTTCGATGAAATCAAGTGAGAGATCCTCCCAGATCTGATCTGGTATGGGCAGGGGCTGCAGCAAACCAATGGGCTTGGTTGACTCAGTCTTCACCCGTTGGCATGTATCACAAGCCTTGACATAGGCTCGCGTATCCTTTTTCATCCCCGTCCATCTACATCTGCATTTAAGACGGAGATAAGTTCTAGTCATACCTTCATGGCCGGCTGCTAGAGAGTCATGGAATTAGCTGATTAAATCTCTTCTAAGTCTGAAACGGTTGGGTACGATTGGCAGCCTAGAACCAATCGCACGCCTCATCTTGTAAGTGGAACGACGTGAGTCTGACTTGTTGGTGCGCCGTGCTCGACTCGATGCAACCACTTCAGCGGATCTCCACTTGAAAAAGTAGGAAATTCAAATCGCAAAGTACGAACTTGAACTCCAGGGATCTGGTTTTCATCTCGACCCACGTGAGCCCAAGGCTGGTTGTGCGCTCTATACCCTTGAACTGGTAGAAGAACGCTTTGGTGTGGGTTCCATTGGCCCGATTGCCGTCTTGGCCCACTAGTCCACGGATCTGCTTCTTCTGGTTCGATGCTGAACAGCAAATTTAAGATGGATAGTGCGTGAGTCCAATAGCAGATCAAGTGAATTTGCTTGGCTAGGCTAGATCAGCTTGGGCTTGGGTTATGCCTCAGGTGACTTAAGAACGATGAAGTTAGATTGAGTACAGCGTGAGAGACAGGCTCATGCTCAAGGGGGATCGAATCCTAATCCCAACTAATGCAGACTTGCGGATGGCTTTGATTAACCACTTCCATGAGACACCCCTCGCGGCCACGAGGGCATCTTTCGGACCCACAAGCGCCTAGGCCTTAACTGCTGGTGGATCGGCATGTAGAAAGACGTTTGCAACTACATCCGCACATGTGAAGTATGCCAATGAGCGAAACCAGATTCAACTCGACCAGCCAGCCTTTTCCAGCCCCTTCCCGTGGCCAAGTGAATCTAGGAAGATATTTCAATGGACTTCAGTGAAGGACTACCAACCGTCAAAGGACCATTGGTTATCATGGTGGTGGTCACCCGCCTCTCCAGGTATTCACACTTCTCAGCGCTCGGCCACTCCTGCACCGCACGAAAGGTCGTGGAGGTCTTCTTCGCGACATGGTTAAACTTCACAGGGTACCACGATCTATTGTGTCCAACCGAGATCCGATGATGTTCACTAGTCAATTCTAGCAAGAATTCTTGTGTACAGGGCATGACGATCCGGATGAGCTCGGCATACCATCCATAGATGGACGGGCAGACAGAGGTCTTGAATTGGTGTTTGAAGTAATACCTATGGTGCTACGTCAGAGAGCAGCCAAGGCGGTGGGTCCAATTCTTACCATTTGCAAGATGGGCCTACAACACTGCCCACCACTCAGCCACAAACACCATGTTGTTTGACTTTACGGTAGGCCTCTCCCTACCTTGGTCACCTATGCACTGACACGACGAATGGAACTCACTGACATTGAGGAAACCCTAGTGGATAGGGATGCTTAGATCCGACGGCTAATGGCCAACTTGGCGGTTGCACATAATCGGATGAAGCAGATCTACAATCGGCGACGCCAGGATCGAACGTTCACAGTAGAAGATTGGGGTCTATATCAAACTCCGGTCATACCGTCAGACCTTAGTTGTGCCCATCTTGAACCAAAAGTTGGCACATAGGTACTTTTGTACCAAGTGATTGAACGGGTAGGCGAGGTGGCCTACCGACTTGATCTTCCAGTTGTGACTCCGAGGTGTAGCCACGGCAACTGTTGCGACCAACATACCCAATCTAGCCACACCTAACCAAGAGCCGATGCCACTTCAGGTTCTAGCCAATAGAAGGATACCGGTAGATAGAAGCTTGATCACACATGTACAAGTGAAGTGGTCTAACATACTAATGGGAGATCCAACTTGGGAGTTGGATGCAATATTTCCTAGACTTCTCCACCTTGAGGACAAGGTGGTCAGAAGCGTGGTGGAGTGATGTGATCTGGATCTAATTGGATCGATTCACGGGTACATTAAGCACGATTGATCGAGTCTATTTATCTTTAAATCATTTCATGATGTAAGTCTTTTAGGCAAGTCTAGTTTAGTCCTGTGAGCCATTAAGGCAAGTCCAAATAAGTCATGACAGCCCTTAAGGTAAGTCTAGTTAAGTTAAGTAATCCCTTAAGACAAGTCAAATTAAGTCATGTAAGCCTTTAAGGCAAATCTTATTGAGTCATGTGAACCTTTAGGGCTAGTCCTAGTGGGATGTTGTCAGCCCGCGTCATCGTGTACCGCTCGCTAGGTCTACTTCATCCTACCCTTCTCTTTCTATCTTAAATACCCTAAAGGGTATGATTCTCGTCGATCGATAGTAAATTGCCTATCGTCCGGCAAAATGGCTACCTGATTGTCTGTGATTAACCGGCTGAGACATCAGGTTTGGACCCTAATATATACAATAGTATCCCTTGCTCCTAACCCTGGTTAGGGAGGTGTCGAATACTGTCGAAGCACAACAGTCCCCCCTTTTATGGTCACGCATGTCTGCAAGTGGCATGATATTATACAACACAAGTATAATGGAACACATATCATTATCATGATTTAAGTGCTAACACACATGGTCATGCCTAATAAATATGCATAGAAATCATGATATGTGAAACTTACCGAATGATAAAATAAAATTAACTTGCCTGACATGCAGTAATAATAATAAGGAAAATGTATGCACATGCATGCTATGAATGTAATTATGTCATAAGGTAAGTTATTTCATTCTCTACACTACTACTAGGTTATAGAACTTTCACTTGCTTGAACTGCTTCCTTGATATTATCTATCACTGTGCCACGGGATTATCTTCATAGGGTACAGAGTCCACCTTGATGAGGAAAGTAATAAAAAGCATAAGCACAAATACTTCCAATTGATTAATTAAATAACTCTATTGGCATTCACTATAGGTTGGGTAGGTCCATCTACGGATTCCGATATTTATTAATTAGGTTGGGCTAGCATAGATGTACTTGGCACCTGATATGTTATTAAAAGTAATTTCAAATAATTTATCTCACATTCTCATTCCACAAATTATTATCGATTTAATGTAAATCACATGGGCAACACTGAATTAATCCACTTCATTAAATAACACAATTTATGTAATATAATTCCCCTACAGTCATCTGCATTAATTCTCTAGCAGGAGCAATTAATACAGATACACACAGATCACCGATTCATTTGCTAAAATTAATTTAACCAAAGTATGCTAGACCATGCTCAATCCCAATTAGAGTTAGTTCTTATTGTGTAACAGCACTCTCATGCCATGGTCTAATTCATTAAAATAAATTATAAAATAATTAATATAGCAAACACTACTATCTCGCTAAAAATGATTAATTAAGGTTCATGATTGGTAACACTAAAAATAAATAAAATGACTTAAATAATTAGAGGGTAGTTACTCTATTTGGCCAGCACAAAGCCAAAAACATACCCACCAAAAATTGGGCTCAAAGCCCACCTTAACAAGAAGAGCACTTGTGTTGGGCTAGCCCAACCCACCCCCAATTTGGGCTGGGCTGCCTATAGCCCCACCCACCACAAACTTGGGCTGGGTTGCATGCAGCCCAACCACACTTGAAACTTGGGTTGGGCTGCACCCAACCCGCGTCGGCACATGGGCTGGGCTGCACCTAGCCCAGACCACCCCAGCATATGAGCTGGGCCACACCCAGCCCAGCTTGGCACATGGGTTGGATTGCACAGTCCAGCCAAGAATTCGGGTTGAGCCGGACCCAGCCTGACCCGAAACTTGAGCTGGACTGCACCGAGCCTGACCTAGCACACGGGCTGGGTCACAGCAAGGTCGACCCGGAACTCGGGTTGGGCAGCTCGACCTAATTCACCCAGCCTGACCTAGAACTCATACTGGCCCGACCTAGCACTCAAGCTAGCTGCACCCAGCTCGAGCTTGATACACCCCCTCCCTTCTTCCTCACCTCGATCGAAAGGAACGAGGAAGAAAGGACGGATATTGGAGGCCACCTTCGCCGGTAGCCATAGGCAACTAACACCCTACCGGTGGGGAAGACAATGACCACCCACTGACGATGAGAACCTAATCGATGGCAGGGAGAGATGTCGATGAACCCGGCTGCTAGAAAACCCTGCAGACCCCACCAACAAGCCCCCCTCGACAAGCAGAAGTTGGCTGAGGGGAAGCCCAGCTGCTAGAGGCGGTCGGCGAGGGTCCCCTGATCGCTTCGGCCATTGGAGTGCCAAAGGAAGCTATCGAGGGCATCCTCACGAAGAGGGGAAGCTCACCAAACCGACACGGCAATGCACGAGGCCGTCGGTCAGTCGGATCATGGCGATCCTGAGAGGAGAAAACTAGAAAAAACCTAAATTAAATAACGAATTGCAAATCAAAGTTACCTAAAGGATGAGGGAGCTCCAGTGCTTCGATCTAGGGGGTCGGCAGTTCCAGCGGTGCTTCGTCCCTACGGGAAGAAGAAAAGGGAAAAGACTAGTAGTTGGGAGAAGAAAGAAGAAAGAAGAAACAAGAAACAAGAAAAGAAGGAAAGAAAGAAGAGAGAGGAGGGAGAAGGAAAGGGTCGCACATGCCCCACACGTGCATGCTATTAAGTTCAGCACATGTGTCGGGCACATGTGTGCCAAATTTTTTTTGTGTGGATGTTATAGTCAATGAGAAGACGCATGCACTCTTTCTTGACTAGCTCATCCAACCGTAGAGACTTGGGGTAGCTTGTGCCTATATGCGTGTGCATGGCACCTCCTCTACCTCCTCGGACACCTCCTCCACAGTCTCCTTAGCCACCAGTCATTACTAGCAACCTCTCCCGTGTCCTTGTCATGCCATCAATCAACATAATGCTACCAATTTCCCTAGCACAACGATGACCATAGTGAACCTCTTGTCGCACCCCCTTAGCTTGTCGCTCTTCCACCTCTACAAGTGTGAGAGTTTGGACACTAGGGGTGCTCCACCTCCTCGAACACCCAGTACAAGCCTCAGAGCTGCCCTCAGCCCTACTGTGGTTGTCGGTGCTCTCACAGCCACACATGGTGCGCCGACCGCCCCGGTCATCATCAATGTAAATCTGCTGTTCTAGCCGAGCCTAGTATCACTCCTCAAGGCTTGATGTTTCTGGTCCATCCTAGTTACGCCTTCAAAAGCCTCGCTCAAGATCCCTCGCACAACCCAAAAATAGAAGTGCTGACCAGAATTTCTTGTGGCTATTGCGGTCGGCATCGGCTATTGATGCTCAAATTCTTCCTGGTAGGTAGCAACCAGTGTCTTTCGGACAAGCTTGGATAAGATGGTGCTGTAATCCTCAAAGTATGCAGTTCCAAAGAAGATAGGGCACTTACGAATGCTGGCCATCCATCGAACACTTGGTGAGCTCTCACGGATAATGTCGCACTCTCCAAATGGAAGCTCGCCAACAACATCGTGGCGTCTTCCATTGTCCCTTGATACATAAAAAACTGCCCAACATGACTTGAAACCTAGAGAACTCTAGTTTCACCGTTCTTCTGTGCATAGGATTGTCACGCCCCATATCAAATGCAAGTTCATGTCCAATGGCAAGAGGATGTAGGACATGTACATCGTGCTCTTTGTGCCTTCAGGCATCTCTTTCATGGCGCAAACCGGGATCATCCCGATTAGGCGAACCCACAACTACCTTAGCGTGTTTGGGATTCAGATGTGGACTCAGCCCTTCTGTGTCTCTTTGCAGATCGTAGGGGGCTTGGTAAGGCCCTCTAGGACTGATGGGTGGTGGCAGCTAGGGTTCATTTTGGGCAAGGGCTGCTTGAGTCCCCGGTTGAGGCAACACCACAGCAGTGGGGTTTACAGGCGTGGAAGCTTCCAGCGTGTGCACAGTGGCTGTGAGATTACATAGCTTCTCCCTCATGCCTCTCATCTCCTCTTGCTGGCTACACTGCAGGTCCATCATCTCCTGGAAGAGAGAGACCAAGATTGCATCCAACAAAACTCCTAGCCAAGGACCCTCTTGGGTACAGCTGGACTTTGACATTCTTTTCGCACTTCTTTAGAAGTGAGGACAGCTCCTAGGGCCCTTGCATAGACTCTCGCACCTACTTAGGTGAAGGAGCAAAGGGCCAAGGGTTTGTATTTTAGATGCGATAAGAAGTTCACGCCGGGTCGTTGCTGTGCGTGACAAACCAATTCAGTGATGCTTATAAATGGGGAGGCCGAGGAGGATGATCCCATTGAGAATGAGGGTGTTGCAAAGGACATGATAGATGAACAGCGGCAAGTTGAAGTGGAGCTGATTAGAGTGGGTATTTCTCTCCATGCCTACTCCGGATCTGCAACACGTCCAAAGACCCTTTGTGTGAACGGTTTGATAAGGAAGCATACAATGCGTATCCTCGTTGACATGGGAAGCATGCACAACTTCCTAAACGAGCGGCTAGTTAGGAAGATTGGACTCACTTTTGAGCTGACGGCGGGGTTCGACAACACCATTGGTGTTGGTACGATGCTTAGAGCCATCGACATATTGTTGTGAACCAGCTTAGAGCTGGGGTGTTGGGTTAGTCTACTTGAGTCAGGTCAAGTCTAGATTACTTGCTCGAGCAAGTAACCTAGTATGGGGTAGCCACTATAAATGTGGTGTGGTGAGCACCCTAAGAGTTAAGAAGGATTTTCGAATTTACTTTCTCTCTCACTCCCCTCTCTCCCAATCTCTCAATCTCTATCTCCCTCCTCTCTCTCTCTCTCTCCAGCTAGTGGCACCCCTAAGGCTACCAGCAAACCCGCGCCCATCCTACTCCTACTCCATGCTCACTCTTCCCCTCAGCTCAAGTGCCCGACACCATCCCCCTCACTCACCTACCATCTTCCCCTACTTGGTTACCTCCACTGCTGACCTCCAACAAACTCGTCGAGCCTCACCTGAAGCCGCTATTACCTTGCATTCACCGAGCCGACACTAGCTTCTCCACCAATCCGGCTCGGCGATGGACCATCACCTTCCCCGATCTCATCACATATGCAGTGCAATTCAGGTTCGAGTTTAGAGCTGTACCTTTGTCATGGACTTTTATCCGATAGCACTCCACAGTGTGGACGTTGTATTGGGGACATAGTGGTTTGAGAGCCTCAGGCCTGTGACCTTTGATTTCAGCGAGATGTGCCTCACCTTCAAGCACAATGGTAGACAGGTCTGATTGGATGGAGCGCATCCACAGTAGGGTGCCACCTTGCAACCTCTCTTGGGGTTGCCTAGCCGCAACGATGATGCCTTTATGATGCACCGGGCCCCTATTGAACCATATGATATGCAGATATCGAGTGCTCCAGCTGGTTTCGGAGTTTATTGTAGGAGTTTGTGGCTCTTTTCGAAGAGCCGAAGGAGTTGCCGCTAGTACAAGATGCAGATCACCACATTGAGATCGTATCGGGAGCAGGGCTAGTGAACGTGAGGCCGTACAGGTACCCTCACGTACAAAAGGAGGAGATTACACGGATGGTGAAGGAGATGCTTACACATAGGATTATACAACCAAGCCGCAGCGCATATTCTTCTTCTATTCTATTGCTCCAGAGGAAGGATGGTAGTTCGAGATTATGTGTCGATTATAGGGCATTGAACTCCATTACCGTGAAGGACTGGGTATCCTATTCTGGTTATTGAGGAGCTACTAGATGAGTTAGTAGGGGCTACATATTTTAGCAAGCTCGACTTATGCACGGGCTACCATCAGATTCGAGTGCAGCTAGCAAACACGCACAAGACCACCTTCCGGAGTCATGATGGCTACTACTTTGACTTGACGAAGCTCCAGCGATGTTCCAAGGCTTGATGAATGATGTGTTCCGACCAAGCCTCCATCGATATGTGCTTGTCTTTTTTGACAACTTATTGGTTTATAGGAAAACTTGGCTAGATCATCCACAACACGTGAAGGAGGTCTTAGATTTTTTGCGGCAACATGAGTTGAAGGTCAAGTTGTCCAAATGTCTTTGGGGAGAGCAACCAATGCAGTACCTTGGGCATATCATCTCAGCCGAAGGCGTTGTAGTGGCCAACGCAAAAGAACCCCAAGGAACTGCGAGGATTTTTTGTTTTGACAGGATACTACAGATGGCTTCATCTGGACTAAGATGGCCACGACAGCCTTTGAAGTCCTCAAAATTGCCATGTAGCTCCCATACTCGCATTGCCCGGCCTCATCAAGTAGTTTGTGGTGGAGTGTGATGCTTCAGGGGTTGGCATAGGGGAAGTATTAATGTAGGATGGATGGCCTATTGCTTATCTTAGCAAGGTCTTATCTGATAGCTCGAGGCAATTGTCGATGTACGAGTGTGAGATGTTGGCAATTTTGCATGCGATCACCAAGTGGCGAACTTACCTCATTGGACGACGCTTTTTTATTTGGATGGACCAGCAAAGCTTACCTTTCTTCTTGAAACAGCGAGTACATATTGCCGCACAGCAAAGATGGGTATCCAAACTCACCAAATATGACTACGAAATGGTGTACAAGAAGGCGACAAAAAATAGGGGGCTGCTGATGTCCTATCGTGCGACTCGAAACCAGTAGAGTTGGCGTTATACTCCGCACCTGTTTTTCCTTTTTTAGAGGAGTTGAGACTTGCAGGTATTGCTGACCCTACATATGCAACAAAGTTAGAAGAAATGAAGGTGGATCCAAGGTAGCATGAAGAGACTGAAGAGAGTGGTTTGCTAATTTTTCGGGGTTGCATACTTGTACTCATACTTATCGATACTAAGCTCCGACGGCAATTATTGGAGTACTTTAATGACACTCCTGCAGTTGGGCATGAAGGAGTGTTGAGAACATACATGCGACTATCCCAAAGCTGCACTTGGCAAGAGAAGAAGGCCGAAGTGAGGCGCTACGTCAATGAAAGGTCAATACGCCAAAACCGAAGCCATGAAACTAGTTGGATTACTCCAACCTCTTCCCATTCCAGAGTAGATTTGGGAGGACATATCTATGGATTTCATCAAAGGACATCTAGAAGTGAGGATATTTTGTGGTTTTGGTAGTTGGGGATCGTATTAGCAAATATGGCCCCTTTTCAGCAAAGAGGGTTGCTAAACTTTTATTCGGGATGTTGCTAAACTATATGGGATGCCAAGGATGAAGGTATTCGACAGAGATCATATCTTCATCAACAAATTCTGGTCAGAAATTTTTTAGATTGCAGGGTACACGCTTGACACTCAATTCGACATACCATCTGTAAATTGACAGCCAAATGGAGATTGTTAAATCGGCAATTTACTGTCGATCGATGAGAATCATATCCTTTATGGTATCTAAGATAGAGAGAGAACGGTGGTAGGATAACACAGACCTAGCGGTACCTGATGACGTAGGGTGAGAATGTCTATGAGCAACACTCATGATTTCCACATGATGGTGCGATGATATGGAGCCAAGAGCTCAGATGGTAGTATCAATGTGCGATACTAACCTATGTGGTGGGCTTACAATTGAGTTCCTTAGCCTACGGTGGCAGACAATTGGCCATGCTGTTCCTCGAGTGATGAGCTGGTAATTCTACTACTAGGATTTACCCTTCTTTTGGGGTATGCGTGTGATCGGGTGTGAGATGATGATGTGGCCTACAAACGTAGCTCTACAAGAGCCTAAGTTAGAGAATTGGTTCTCTGAGAGGATTAATGTTACGTGCTGTAGCATTGACGCCTCTAGCGGAGCTCGTTGTGAGCTCGAGTTGAGGACTTGATAGTCCGGATGATGTTTGATAGGTTATCGATTGCTAATGCATGTGCACATTGGATGAGCATGACATGTATGTGGTATAGGTGCATTTTATTTGATCATGATGTACATATTCATATTTAATTATTATTGCATTATTCATTGCTTCACTTTTAGACTATGGAAGTAGAAACTTGCTGGGCTTTAATCTCACCACCTTCTGGTGGAAATATTTTCAGATTAGTAGATGAGCCGGAGTTCATGGTAGATCTGGCAGAGATTGGCTTGAGTCTTCTTATTCTAATTGTTATTGTTATTCTTATTTAATTCATGTAAATTAATCTAAATGACTTGTAGCTCTTGCGTAGGTTTTGTCTATGGATGTATTTTGGGCTTGTTATAGCCTTTGGTGTTATGGGCTTCTTGTCTGTATTATTTGTGGAAATGTGAACTTTTTACTTATATATTTTGTTGAAACATTGACCAGTATGTCACGTGATAATCACGTGGGTTCTACCTTTTATCCACGTGAGGGGCACGTGTTTGGTGGCAAGTGTTACAACATGGTATCAGAGCCTAGGTTTTACCAAATAATTCGACATGCTTTCCAAAATATTATCCATGCGAGTGACGTGTAGGAAAACTTAGAGACTGCGTATGGATTGATGTGTTTGACCTATATGTTTACCTTCTAGGTCTTAATATGGGTTGTCAATTCGCGAATCCAGAATGCCACCCCACCGTCGTCGTACCGCCATCTCTGAGGGCGCATCAGCCCTAGTCGGGAACCCCAATGCAGAGGTGACAGCGGTCGGCATAGAGACATTTGCACGCTTGGTCCAGCAGTAGGAGAGACTGATCGAGGAGGTTCTACGTGTCCGCGCAACCTCCTCATGAATTGATGAGGTCCCCAGCCACCCTGAAAGTAGCGGAGGAGGGACATCCCTGAACCGCTTAATGCAGTTGAACCCCCCAGTTTTCAGTGGCGCTACTGAGCCGTTGGAGGCTAACAGATGGTTAATGAATGTCAATAAGATACTAGATACCCTAGAGTGCCCTGATCAGCGGTGTGTCTCCTTCGCTATCTTCCTCCTTCATGGTGATGCTGAGCGGTGGTGGCAGGCGATTGAGAGGTTGTTCCGGTTGACACCAAGGTCGGAGATTATTAGCTGGGCCATGTTCTCTAAGGCATTCATCCAGAAATATTTCCCCGTGGCTATGAGGAGGAACAAGCTGCGGAGGGATTTCAACGATTTGAAGCAAGGAAGCATGTTTGTGGCTCAGTATGAGGCAACCTTCGATGCCCTATATGATGGGGTCAAGGCTAAGCACTTCTGCGAGGGCTTGGGTCTTAGCATTAGAGAGCGACTATCTGTTTTGGGGCCTCTTTCCTACACCATGACTATGGATTGGGCTCGTTGCTGAGGCTAATATTATGGAGAGGAAGGCCTTGACCAGGACCGGGATCGATTGGTTGTCGTCAGGGCCGAGGATGTGATGGCCGCCATCCTAGTTTGAGCTCGGGGTTGGGTGGCTCCTCCCAGTTGAGACCTACTTACCAACCTTACCAAGTAGGAAGTTCTACCTCCGGGTTGGCTCCTACTAGTGTGAGATCCCAAAGTTCGGGGGGTATCAACTGGGCCTTCTCCTAGTCAAGCATTGGTGGTCCCGTGCGGGGCTCCTAGGCTGAGATTGGGACCGAGCTCGCACCAAGACCTTCCGGGAAGTGGGGGTGTTACAATTATGGCCAGGAGGGTCATTGATAGGCTCTGATACCAAATGATAAGCTCTGATACCACATTGATAGGTTCTTGTACCAAAAGATCGGCTACGGAGAAATTCCTTAAGATTAAATTTATTGCAAAAATCAGTCCGCGAAATCGTGGGAAAATATTCGTCAGATATTCTCCTATAGTCAGAAAATTATGAAACCAATTGAATTATATTCGTAACTTTCTGATCTAACCTTTCATATTTACGCCCTTTGTAGATTCGAACTATTAGGGGGACGAAAACACGGAATAACGTGGGTGATGGTGGTGGTGACGGTTTGAGTTGATGTTAGGCTTATGGATGGATATGCAGGTGTGAAGGTGGTTGGTGGATGTGAATAAGGGATATAGACAAAGGGAACAAAGTGGTCGAGATCCCAAAGAAGAGGGGTGGCTCGACAGTCGAGGGAGATTAGAATTTAGGAGAAACTTTGCCAACAGTAGATGTGGAAGGATGTTGAAGAGGGAAAAATCAATAATCCAATAGCATAATGAATTTGGCTGCCATCCACATATTTATAGAGGCTAGACAACAAGTCCTAAAACAATAAGTAACCCTAATTCTAGACGATCCCACCGATCGTATTCGAATGAACAAAAAGTGTCCTCTGTATGTGTGAACGTGATGCAGACATTCGAGCACACCCGACCGCGTTCGAACGTGCATTACGCGTTCTCTGAATTTGCGAACCTAATGCAGGCGTTCACAAGGGTGTTCGAACACCACTCCTCCTGCGTTAGAACGTGACCTACATGAATTTTATTTTAATAAAAATAAATAACTAATGCAATAAAAGAAGATCCTAACTAAGTGTATCAGCCCACCAAACTTCCCCCACCTTGCCCTCAAGGTGTGAAGTCGGGGAAACACTCCAAGATATCAATCGCCAACTCCCATGTCGCCTCATTGGATGGCTTACCAAGCCACGCAACTAGAATCTCCATCTCTAATCTGGTACCATGTCGTCATCTTTGGCAAGTACACAAACTGATCCAATGACCTCATGATCTCTAATCCGCTCCCTCAGCAATGAAACATGAAAGACAGGATGCACTCTCAACCCCTCTGGCAGCTATGCAACCGGACCAATACACTCTTACACCCGAAATTGACCAAAGTAGCGATGAGCTAACTTTTGGTTACACATCGGACGCAAGGTCACCTGTCGATACGGTTGCACTCTCACAAACACACAACTGTCGATGTCGAACTCCTGCTCCCTCTCGCTGCGATCATAAACTTGCTTCATACGGTTTTGAGCAAGTTTAAGATGAGCACGCAACGTCTTTAATGTGGCGTCTCTATCCATCAACGGTAAGTCCACTTCCGTCCGATCTGCCGATGCCACTAGATCATAAGCGCGTAATGTCAGAGCTGTGCATTCATACACCACCTCAAATGGAGCGTCAATGCTGCTATGGTAGGTAGACGGTGTTGTAGGACCACTCCGCCCATGGTAAGAACTCCAACCATCATCTCGACATCTCTCCAATAAAGCACCTCAAGTACTGCTCAGTGCCCCGATTGATCAACCTCGATTTGGCCGTCCGTCCGTGGATGGTAGGCCAAATTGAAGTTCAATCGAGTCCCTTACAATCTGAAAAACTCCGTCCAAAAGTCTCTCATAAATACACGATCACGATCCCAGACAACCATAGGTGGCATGCCATGTAACCGAGCAACGTACTTAGCTGAAAACAGATGTGACAATGCCGAAAAGTGCGCATACTTGCTCAACCTGTCAAGGACCACAAAGATAATGGAATAACCACATACCAGAGGAAGACCCTCTATGAAATCCATCGAAATGTCTTCCCTAACATGGTCCGGTTAGCTAAAGGCTGTATTAATCCGGTCGGTTTCAATGTGGTTACCTTAGCCCTTTGACAGACTTCACAAGTGCGGCCAAAACTCCTCAACTTGTGCCTCAATCCTGGCCACGTGCAACTTTGAGATATCCTCCTATAAGTTCTCAAGACACCCTCATGATCAGGCTCTGGAGTTTGGTGGAAGTGCTCCAACAATTTCTGCCGCAATCCATCATTTGCGGGCACCCGAATGCTTCTGCAGTCCAGTAGCAAACCACCTCGGTTCTCCAACTCAGGATGGCGCTCCAGATCATCCAACACCTCCTATAACAATCTCAAAACATCTGGGTCAGATATACATGCATACCTCAGCTCATCAAGGAAAGGAAAGTTAGGAGAAGAATAGGCTACAAACTTGGCGGTATCGGGTTGGCATGATAGTGCATCCGCCGCTATATTTTTCATTCTCTTTTTGTATTGGATTTCATAATCATACCCGCAACAATTTTGTGACCCATCTCCGCTGTACCGGAGCGTGTGTACGCTATCCCATAAAGTATGGAAGGCTCCTTTGATTGGTTCGGGTTATGACTCACCTATCGATCAAATAAGGCCTGCACTGTCACCGCATGTAGAATTGCCAATATCTCTCTCTCATAAGTCGATAATTGCTGAGATTTTTATGATAAAGCCTTCTAAGATAGGCAATGGGACGTCCTCCTTGCATTAGCACAGCTCCTATGCTAACTCCCGACGCATTACATTCTACAATGAACTCTTTGATAAAGTCAGGTAGCGCTAGAACGGGTGCGGTTGTCATTGCTGTTTTGCGTTTTTCAAAGGCTGTTGTAGCTTCATCCATCCATCTAAATGAGTCCTCCTTCAACAAAAAAATGAGAGGAGCAGTAATCTTGCCATATCCGGCTATGAAGCGTCGATAGTATCCAGTCAGCCCCAAAAATCTTCTCAATCCGATGATAGTAGCAGGAATAGGACAAACGGTCATGCATGCAATCTTTTGTTGATTTTGCTTCAAGCAATTTAGCACATCCTCCAAATGCCGCCAATGCTCCAATTTAGTCCTGCTATACACCAAAATATTGTCAAAAAATACCAAGACATACCTTCACAATAGAGGTCGAAATATCATTCATGAGGCCTTGAAAGTAGCTGGAGCATTGGTGAGACCAAAAGGCATCACCCGGGACTCGTAATGCCCGTCCAGAATCCGAAACACAGTTTTGTGCACATCCGCCGGGTGAACCCTAATTTGATGATACCCGGTCCTCAAGTCAAGCTTACTAAATATAGTCACCCTTGCAAGCTCGTCGAGTAGCTCCTCTATAACCGAAATAGGATACCGATCCTTGACGGTAATAGCGTTTAGTGCCTGATAGTCAACACAAAAATTCCATGTCCCGTCCTTTTTTTGCACCAATAGCACGGGGGATGACTATGAGCTATGACTTAGTTGTATGAGGCCTTGCTCCAACATCTCAGCTACCATCTTTGAGATAAACTTCTTTTCGCACATGTGGATACCGATATGGCCTCATGTTCGCCGGTGCAGCCCCAGGTACAATCTCTATGTGATGGTCCGCCATTCGCCTCGGTGGCAACTCTTGTGGCTCCTCATACAGTCTAAAAAAGTTATATAATAAATTGGATAATTCAATGGTAGTACTTGAACTCGTTTGAGGCTCATCTCCTACTAGTTCGAACAGAATAAGATAAATCATACGCACAAGGCAGCCCCACCATAGGCTGCATCGTAGAAATCAGCGAAGACCAAACACCATCAAGCCGCACATCTTTGTTTCATTGTTTAAATTTCATCCACATACTCCAGAAATCAAATGTGACGGGTCCCAAACTCTATAACCACTAAGTGCCAAGGACAATGTCCGCTCCTCGTAGTGCCAACGGATACAAGTCCACAATGATGTCATGTCCTTGCACTCGTATACCGACCCTGTGACACAAGCTCTCCGCCTTAAGCGTTGTGCCATCTCCAATAGCAACGTCAACTCCCATGGTCGGTTTGGTATCCAAACTCAATCTCCTCACTAACCTCTCGTCTAGAAAGTTGAGTGTACTCCCCGAATTGATGAGGATATGCACACAATGCTTTCTAATGAGTCTGTCTACTTGTAACGTCCTCGGCACCTGAATATGCATGCCTCAATATTTCAGCTTGGATATCCTCCTTCGCACCCTCCACAACGGCCTCCTCTAGACACTCTCCATCATCAACAATCTCATCACCCTCTTCGAGACCGTCGATGAGCATCACACACCTGGTCGGTTTAGAATACCGATGACTGGCATTCTAGGTGCAAACCACCCATCTTGGTTGCCACAATTGGTTTTCGTTGCCATCTTTAGAGCCTTATGCTTTTGCTCTATCCTCATCGGCAAAGCGCACCGGTGCGTGCCGCATGCCTCTCGGGTTCCACCACCACTAGTCTTGGGTTTTGTAACGGAGGTGAGGGATGATGTGAGGGATGATGTGTACATAGGTAGGAGGGAATCATTGACACTCACATGACGCACCTGAACCTGTGGGGTATTGGTTCGATGAGGTCCCACCACTGGTCCTACATCCGCCAAGCCTATATTCACACTCATGGACATTGGTTGACTCGGTCCTGCCATTGTCGCTCCAAAGGAATCAACCTCACGATTAGGGTCATCATGCATTGGGTCTTCCCTTGTAGGTGTGCTCTCCATATGTCTCCTTGTTGGTGACATCTTCCTTGGTTCAACCATTAATGGAGGTCCGAGGTTCGCCTGCTTTGATACCAAATTGATAAGCTCTGGTACCAAATGATAAGCTTTGATATCAGATTGATAAGCTCTGATACCAAATTAATAGGCTCTGATAACAAATTGATAAGCTCTGATACCAAATGATAAGCTCTGATACCAAATTAATAGGTTCTTGTACCAAAAGATTGGCTATGGACCAATTCCTTATGATCTGAATTTATTGCAGGAAGCAGTCTGCACAACCAAGGGATAAGATTTGTCACATATTCTCTTGTAGTCATAAAATTATGAAACTAATTGGATTAGATTACTAGCTTCTTGAACTACAACTTTCGTATTTATGCCCTTTGCAGATTCGAACTGCAACGGAGATGAAAACACGAAATAACGTGGGTAATGGTGGTGGTGATAGGTGGAGTGGATGTTAGGGTTATGGATGGATATGGAGGTGTGGTTGGTGGATGTGATTAAGAGATATAGACGAAGGAAATGAAGTGGTCGAGATCCCAAAGAAGAGGGGTGGCTTGACAGTCGAGGGAGATTAGTAGTTTGGAGAAACCTTGCCAACGGTAGAGGTGGAAGGATAGTGAAAGAGTGAGGAGGGAGATTAGGGTAGATAGATGCTAGAGAGATAAGAAATCAATATTCCAATAGCGTAATAAATTTGGCTGCCATTCACATATTTATAGAGGCTAGCCAATAAGTCCTAAAACAATAAGTAACCCTAATTTTAGAGGATTCCCGCCAATCACGTTCGAACGCACAAAAGGCGTTCTTTGTATGTGCGAACGCAATGTAGGCGTTCAAATGCGCCCGACCGCGTTCGAAAGTGCATTACTCGTTCTCTGTATTTTGCGAACCTACTACGGGCATTCGCAGAAGCGTTTGAACATGACTTCTCCTGCGTTTGAACATGACCTACAGGAATTTTTTTTTAATAAAAATAAACAACTAATGTAGTAAGAAAAGATCCTAACTAAGTGTATCAGTCACACATGTCCAAAGATTGCCCTCATCCTTGTCGCCCTACCTAGTGCTTCTTGTGTGGCCAGCAGGGCCATCTTCGCGATCACTATCCGATGCAATTTACCCCTTCTTCCCCGCCTGTTGCTCTTTCGGTGCCCGGAGCCTTTCTAGCCTCTTCCCATGGCGGTCGGGGTCGTGTATCTGCTAGAGCCAGCCCGTCACACCGGGGTAGAGGCCCACGCATCGGTCAGGTATTTGCTATGACAAAGATGGATGCCCTGGCTTCTAATGAGGTCGCTATAATTACTATGACTTTATTTTCTCGGCTTGCTAACGTCTTACTTGACCCGGGGGTATTACGAACTGGATTTGGACTGATCTGGATGTAATAAAATTATGCAAATTTAGATAGTGGTAGCCTCGTAAGTTAGAATTCTAATGGCTCTATTTCACCTAATTCGGATGTCAGGATGAAAAGTTTAAAATAAAATAGTGGAGATAGGTCAGAATAAGGTAGAACGGTAAATATCCAACGTTGTGGCGGTAGTCGGAGGGTGGCGGATGGCCAAGGGTGGTGGTGGACGGCCATAGGGTAGGGTGGCTGCTGGAGGTGATGGTGGCTGCTAGAGGTGATGCTGGAGGTGTTTATAACTTAGATCTACTCCTAGAAAAATAAAGACGACCTAACGGCTATGATAAAACGAAAAATGCGGTAATAAGAAAATAACTAAACTCAATTAATTCTCAATGCTTGGATTTCTAAACAAAGAAGCCCAACCTGGCCCCTCTTTATATAGAAGTCGGATACAATGAGTCATACTCGGACTAGCCCTAAAGGCTTATACGACTCGAACTCGAACTTACCTTTGACTAACCCTAAAGCTTATACGACCAGAGTCCTTTGGCCCGCATCGCATCTCTTCCGCACTCCAGGCCCAACTGTTGCTGATAGGATATTGCTCCGGCCCTTTCTCCTTGGACCAAGCTCCATTTGGTGGGCCCTTCCTTGAAGATATTGTAGGGCTGCCCCCTGATCGTGGAGTCGAATTCTCCATTACTTTAGTTCCCGACGCGAGGCCCGTGTTCAAGGCGCCCTACCGGATGGCACCTTTGGAGATGGCGGAACTTTGAAGACAGATTGATGATCTTCTTCAGAAGGGATTCATTCGCCCTAGTGTATCTCTTTGGGGTGCTTCGGTCTTGTTTGTTAAGAAAAAGGAAAGTACCCTATGCTTATGTGTCAACTATCGGGAGTTGAACCGGGTAACCGTGAAGAATAAGTATCCCCTCACTTGCGTCGAGGACCTTTTTGATCAACTCAGTGGTGCCCGAGTGTTCTCAAAGATTGACCTACGAACGGGTTATCACCAACTCAGAATTAGGGAGGAGGATATTTCGAATATGACATTTCGCTCTCGGCATGGTCACTATGAGTTTCTAGTCATGCCTTTTAGGTTCACCAATGCGTCTGCCGTCTTCATAGATCTAATGAACTGGGTGTTTCGCCTATTCTTGGATATGTTTTGTGGTGATGTTTACTGATGACATTCTGGTATCTTCTTCTAGTGAGCAGGAGCATGAGTAGCATCTCCGATTGGTACTGCGGACCTTGAGGAAGGAATGCCTGTTTGCCAAATTCTCTAAACGTTAGTTCTGGTTGGATGAAGTGGTCTTTCTGGCCCATGTTGTGTCAGGAGATGGCATTCGGGTTGACCAATCGAAGATCTCAGCAGTGTTGGAATGGAAGCGAGCGACTAGTGTGCCTAAAGTTCGAAGTTTCCTTGAGCTTGCCAGCTATTAGAGACGCTTTGTGGAGGGATTTTCAAAAATTGCCTCCCCCCTTTCTAGGTTGACCCAGATTGTGAAGAGAGCTTCCTGGAGTTGAAGCATCGGTTGACGACAGCCCCTGTCCTCATGGTACCTCAAAGTGGGGCCATATTCCACGTGTGCTGTGACGCATCCATTCGCGGCTTGGGATGCATACTAATGCAAGAAGGGAGAGTGGTAGCTTATGCCTATTGTCAACTAATGGACAACGAGAAGAACTACCCCATTCATGACTTGAAGTTAACCGTAGTGGCTTTTGCTTTGAAAATTTGGCGACAGCACCTTTACAGGAAGAAGTGCGAAATCTTTTCTGATTATAAGAGCCTCAAGTATTTATTCCCTCAAAATGATTTAAACCTTCGTCCCGGGGATGGCTGGAGCTGGTCAATGACTATGACTGCACAATCAACTACCACCCTCGAAAGGCTAACGTGGTGGCGAATGCATTGAGTAGGAAATCCTCGGGCAATCTCGCCTTTGTACTTACTGAGCAACCGATCCTTTTGAGGGACTTGCAGTGTATGGATACTCCAATATTGGCTCATAGGGGAGGGAAGAGACTCCTTGCCGAGCTCGCCAAACACACCCTTTCGAACAGGATTAAGGCACCCTAGGGAGAAGGTTCCACCTTTCTCCAGATTATACAACAGGTGCTGAGCAGCAAGAGGAGCAAATTTAGTTTGGACCTAGCTGGAATTTTGCGGTTCGGGGAAAGATTATGTGTACCCGACCAATTGTCGGAGGAAATTTTGGCGGAAGCCTATCAATTCGCGTATGCATTACATCATAGCTTGCGACAACATTTTTGATGGCCCGGTCTTAAAAGGAGCATATCATTGTTCGTCACTCGGTGCCTAACATGTCAGCAGGTAAAAAAATGAGCATCAAAGATGTAACACCCCGCCCGACACGGGCACGTGCATGCCCACGCGCCCGCATGGCACACGCGGCGCACACAATAGAAAGGGCGGGGCCGCCACGCACAAATACACCCCTATGCTCACATAATCCATCTCAGAGATCAATCATACTATCAACCAAATAAACCTGTTAACATATAAATATCCACGTCCACAAGAACCATACTAGACAGCTACATAATCTGGTAGGGCCCACACAGGCCACGACAAACCATCAAGATACAACTAAAATCACTAATATATGAGTACACTATAATCCAACCTGTATTATACAAATTATTGTCTATATAATGTAGTACAAATATCTCAATATCTAGATAAACTATCTTTTATACCATCTCACGTCTATAGCTCACTTCATCTTTGCTCTAAAATATCTCCTTAGAATATCTCAAGTCACTATCACATACCATAATATCTAAGGGTTAGAAAAGAAATAAAGAGCGTCATGACCAAAAGACTCAGTGAATAGACCTTACCTTAGATAATATGAATCACATAGGAGCATTATGTCATGAATGAGTATATGAATGTGTCCTCAATAATACATAAATGAAAGGAAGATATCATGTCATAACTAATAAAAGTATATAATTTTCGATAATGAATAAACGAATCTCCATGTCATACTATCATCATAACTCTTTCTCAAATATGATACATATGATGCATGCCAATCATGACCGTGTTATGATACCAAATGCACTCACATATGATGCCTAATGATCACTTGTTAAACATCCAAGTATCCAAGTATTGAGAATTAATTGAGTTTAGTTATATTTTTATTATCGCATTTACCATTTTATCTTAGCCGTTAGATCGTCTTGACCTTTTTAGGAATAGATCATAGCCATAGAACCTCTAAAGATTCCAAGTCCTAGCCACCACCTTTTATCCAGTAGCCATCCTACACTACGGCCATCCGCCACCCTCTGACGACCGTTGCAATGTTAGATATTTACCATTCTGCCCGATTCTGACCTATCTCCACTATTTTTATTTTTCACTTTTCATCTCGACCTTTGATTTAGGTGAAACTAAAGCCATTAGAACCGTAACTCACAAGGCTACCACTACCTAAATTTTCATAATTTGATTACTTTCTAGAACATTCTAAATCTGGTTTGAAACATTGGTATTAGAGCCGACATTCCTCGAATAATGGTGAACACGTGATCCAAAGGTAACTCAGGGCAGATCGCGGCCATGGAGGATCATGAACTCTTCTACACCCCTATGGAGATTTCCTCAGCTCCACCAGCAGCCACGCTACCTTACGGCCGTCCACCACCGCCCTTGGCCATCTGCCACCTTCCAACGATTGCCGCAACGTTGAATATTTACATTATACTCTATTTTGACCTATCTCTACTATTTTAATCATAACTTTCTATTCGGATCTCCGATTGACTTCATTCCAAAGCCATTAGATTTGAGACTTCTTAGTTACCCAAAATCTCAGGATCATTCTACTAATGGATCGTTCTTGATTAGGTTCGTAATATTTGTATCAGAGCCAATGTTCTTTGGACTATGGCTAACACGCGATCCAAGACAAATGAGGAAGGAGCGACCATGGATGGTCAGGAACACATATCCATTCCTGTGGGAGTATCTCTGGCGTCCCATCCACCACGAGCAACTATCGATGATGAGTCGTCGGCATGCGCAAAGGAATTTTTTAAAGAATTTTGGGCCAAATCGAAGGAGAGTTTCGAGAGGATCGAGAAGGCGATCCAAGCCTTGACAGTCATACTCCGAGCCTAGCGCAGCCACCCCGTGCTGCTGGCCACGATGGAATCCGGCCAACCGCGGCTAGAAATCTCCACCTGTGAGGGTGGTGGAAAGGAGCTCAAAATTGTGGCAACCACGACTCCTTCGGTCGCGATGGAGGCCCCTCCACTATCGCACGCACCCACTATCGCTACTGTAGTGTCAGAGATGCCGCTAGCGCAAGGGCCGCGGTCATCTTACTCGCATGCGGTGGAAGCTAGGGCCGATGTAACAATCCAAGTACGGTTAAAAAAAAACTAATGCTTGCTGGGCACGACGCGACCGGCCACGCTGTGGCCAACCTCGTGCCCAACATGCCATGCATGCTGTGGCGCGGTGGGGGTACCATGCACCTCCACCATGTAACAACACAAAAAAAAACTTCTTCACTGCATGGCACGACAGCCTCGTGCCATGTAGTGGCAGCTGGGGAGGGTGCCACGCGCCCCAAGCACCGGCCGGGCTAGCTGGCGCGGTGCGCCCCGCAGTGACCTCCCTCCCCACCGTCTCTCTCCCTCTTAATTCTCTCTCTCTCTTTTTCTTTCTTTCGGTCTCTCTCTCACTTTTCTCTCTTTCTCTCTCTCTCAAACACACACACTCTCTCTCCCGCCTCTCTCTCTACTACCGCTGCCACTGCGTCAGCTTGCCGCTGCCGCCGCCTCCTCCACTAATGCCAGTGAGCCTCCCTCCTCTCCCGCTATCTCTCTCTCTCTCCCTCTCTTTATATTTCTTTCTCTCTTTGTCAGCTTCCTCTCAGGATCGCCGGAGGTTTGAGCCGTCGGCGAGACGCCGGCCGCTGAGTGGCCACCAGCGGCCATATCCCTCCCCTGCGGCCCAACCTTCTTCTTCCTTCTTTCTTCTTTCTCTTTTTCTTCCTCTTCTTCTTCCCCTCCTCCTTCCCTTCTTTCTCCTCTCAGTGCAAGGTGCTGGGCTTGGCCTAGCACCTGCTAGGTCAAGGTGCAGTGGTGTGAGTAGTCTTATCCCCTAAACGCCTTTCTCAAATTAGGTTATATTATATATTATGTATATACATGTTTTGGCTTCCAGCATGATTCTATGACTTTATCTAGAGATGATTATAGTCAAGCATATTTTTATCATGCATAGAATTAGACTAATCTTGGATAAGAGTATGATGAAGATAAATAGAGATGATTAGAGATGATTATACTGTTATGATTTTATATGAATATGATTTTCTAGTATGAGTGTGCATGTGATAGACTAGCAGGAGTATGCATGTGTTAGATACATAGTTGGAGTCTACATTACATCATTTTTCTCTTGATTCCTGTTCCACCTAAATTCTTGTTATGCATTGACTCATTATCGCACTGAATATATGCACGTGATCTGGCATTTAGAAGAAAAGCATGAAATGTGATTTTATAGGATAGTTGATAGAAAGCGTGAAGATACCTGAGTAGGCGCCAGGTTTAGGGGTGCCTGAAGTGATGATTATGGTCGCTGATATCTCGTGGCCTATGTCCGAGGTCAGTTGAGTCTGTGGCAAGTTATGTGGCCGTTCGCCAGGGCATATGTGGCAAGTTATCCTCACGAGGTTTCTATCAACTATGTGGGTGCCCAATCTGGATGGATGTTGATACCCTAGTGGGTGGTGAGGTATGATTATATTTGAGATACTTTTGCGGGTCGCGGAGTATGCTCTGAGCTTTTAGACATGATATTGAGACCGGGTATCGGGTGTTGACTGTGCACAGTGGTCTAGTGTGATGATGGTATATGGAGATGTCAGTGTTGATTGTGATACCAAGAATTTTATCTGATTATTGAGTAATTATCATAATTTATACACCATTGCATTTGACATCATGACATAGTCGGCATGCATCGTGTCATATTTGAGAGAGAGTTATGATGATAGTATGACATGGAGATCTATTTATTCATTGTTGAGAATTATATACTTCTATCAGTTATGATATGTTATCTACATTTCAATTATGTATTATTGAGGAACATTCATATACTTATTCACGACATAATACTCTTTCTGATTTATATTATCCAATACTTGATTTATTTTCTGTTTGGCTTCACTGATTCGGGGTAAGGTCTATTCAATGAGCCTTTAGCTCATGACTCTCTTTATTTTCTCCTTTCCAAAATCCCAGGTGAACGAGAGGAGCAGGATATATGCCAGTGAGTGAGGAGTAGAGTGTGGTTAGTGTTATATGCCAGATGAGTTATCTTATCTGATGTATTAACCTATCGATGATCACATAATCCATCACCAAATACATCATACTATCAACCAAATAAACTTGTTAACATATGAATATCCAAGTTCATAATAATATACACTAGACCACTACATAATCTGGCAGGGCCTACACAGGCCACAACAAACCATCAAGATACAACTAAACAACTGATACACGAGTGCTACAAATTTTGATATATACTATACAAATCATCATTCGATACAATAAGGCACAAATATAACAAACAACGATACAACTCAATGTCTGGTTAAACTATCTTCTATACCGTCTTGCATCAATAGCTCACCTCATCATCACTCTAAAATATCTTCTCAAGATATCTCAGGTCGCTATCACGTACCACAAATCTGAGGGGTTAGAAAAGAAAAATAAAGAGAGTCATGAGCAAAAGGCTCATTGAATAGGCCTTACCATGAATTAGTGATGCCAAACAGAGAGTAAATCATATACTGGATAATATGAATCAGAAAAAGTATTATGCCATGAATGAGTATATGAATTTATCCTCAATAATATATAAATGAAAAGTAGATAACATGTCATAATTGATAAAAGTATATAATCCTCGACCATGAGTAAACAAATCTCCGTATCATACTATCATCATAACTCTCTCTCAAATATGACACATGATGCATGCCGACCATATGCATATATCCAGTACGATAACAAGTCAATGCATAACAGGAATTTAGGTGGAATAGGAATCAAGAGAAAATGATGCAATGTAGTCTCCAACTGTATCGTCAACATATGCATACTCATGCTACATATCAACTCGGTAAACAATCATAACAGTAGAATCATCTCTGATCATCTCTATATATATCACCAATGTACTCATATTCCAAATCAGCATAATCGAATGCATGATAAAATATGCTCGACTATAATCATCTCTAGATAAAATCATATAATCATGTTGGAGGCCAAAACATGCATATACACAAATATATAATATAACCTAATTTGAGAAAGGCGTCTAAGGGATAAGACTACTCACAGTCTGATCAGAAGATACAAACCACGCATCTCTCACGTCCGTCAGGTAATCAAGTGACACTTATCGCTAGCAAGGTCCACGGGGACTCAAATAAGGGGGTTCGGGATCTGAAATATTTAAGTAGTATGATGTTAGCCATTTATCTAATTAGAATTAATTCAGTTAAAATATAAAGGTTTATTAGATTTAGAATCACTTTTCTTTATTTTTGATTACATAACTAGGTCTATAATATAGATACGATTCAAATATTATAATTCTTTATTATTATAAAATGTTAGTTATAATATAAGGAGAAGAGGCCTGTTTCCTTTTATATAAGAGTATTTATAAATATATAATTATAAAATAAAATAAAAGGCTAAATAAGTATAGAGGTGGTCTAATTTTAATTAATTTTATAATTCATACACTATCTTGATTAATTAGGGACAACGGAGTCTTTACTCAATAAAATAATAAATAAATAACTAAATAAACTTTCTATTTTATTTGTTGCAGAATAATCATAAAATTAATAGAAATACTTAAAATATATATGATGAGGGTATTAGAATATAAATCGAATAATTATAATTTACAAATCTATCTATTAATCTAATAGATATGTAAATAAATAAATAAATATAAGAATTACCTATATTTATACCTAATTAATCATTAATTATAAAAATTATCATTAATAAAATTATATTGAAGGATATATAATATTATTAAAATAGTTAATGTCTAAATAATCTATTTGCCTTAATTAAGAAGAAAAATACCTAAATAAATAACATAAATAAACTAATTAATTAATAAATTAATTATATCTGCCATCGGTGCTGGGCCGAGCCCAACACTGTGCAGAAGGAAAGAGGAGCTGAGGAAGAAGGAGAAAAAGAACGAAAGAAAGAAAGAAAGAAAGAAAGAAAGAAGAAGAAGAAGAAGAGAAGAGCTTCCAGAAAGAGAGGAGGTGAGGGAGGAGGTTGCGGACCCGGGCCGACGGGGAGGGTACTGGCCGCTGCTGGCCAGCCAGTGGCTGGCCTCTCGCCGGCGGCTCGGCTCCGACGATCCCAACCTCGGGCAAGAGAGAGAGAGTGAGAGAGAGAGAGAGAGAGGGAGAGAGAGAAGGAAAGAGAGGGGGAGTGAGAGATCTCACCGGCGGCGGCGACGGCTCCAGGGAAGGTGCCGGTATAGAGAGAGAGTAGAGTGAGAGGGTGGCCGAGAGAGAGAGAGAGAGAGATTTAAAGAGAGAGAGAGAAGGCGGTGGAGGAGTAGTGGTGAAGCCGGGGCCCAACGCGGCCAGCTGGCCGCAGACGCGTGGCGCCCCACCAAGTTGCATAAGCAGCTGGCATGGGCACGAGGCCGGCCACAGTGTGGCCGGTCGTGTTGTGCCCATGAAATTTTTTTTTTTATGGGATTGGGTTGTTACACTTGGTCCTAGGAGTTCAATGGGTTCAGGGGGTTAGACCCAATCCTAGTTGATTTTGGCATGATGCGGATGGACTTCGAGTATGAGAGTAGACCAATTCGACTCGAAGGGTTGCAGCCGAACCCTAGGGCCGGCTGCCATGGTTTGTTGATGCGGTTGGTCTCTACCACGGAGGAACCGAACCCAATTAACACAATAACCGCTTATTTGGACTAACTTCTCCAAGGGTTTGATCAAGTCTTCGAAGAGCCGCATGGACTACCACTGATCCAAGACCATAATCATCGGATCGAGATCACACCGAGAGCCAAACCAGCGAATGTGAAGCCTTACCAATATCCACGACTAATATCTCTCGCTCATATGTCAACAATTGGTGCAACCATTGCGACAGGGCCTTGCTCATGTAGGCTATGAGTCGCTCTTCTTGCATCAAAATTGCAAAAGATGCCCTCGTGGCACTCGACAAACAATAAAGGCCTTGGTGAAATCTTGTAGGGCTAAATCAAGCGTCTTGGTCATAGCTTGCTTGAGTTCTTCAAATGCGCTTTCCGCCTTGTTGTCCTACTCGAACCCGCCTTTGCTGAGTAGGGCGGTCAGCGAGGCTACAATCTTCCCATAGCCCTGGATGAATCGACGATAGTAGCCGGTGCGGCCAAGGAAGCCTCGGAGCTCCTTGGGCATCTTTGGTCATGGTAAGTACACCATGCATGCTAGTCACCTTCGCGCGATCGGCCTCCACACCTGCGGAATAGATGAAGTGCCCTAGATACTTAACTCTCTGCTGCCCTCAAAGGCACTTGCTTTCTTCACCTTCAGCCCGTGGGCCTTGTAATATCTCCATGGCTGTCCGTAGGTGATGTAGGTGCTCCTCTCTCAATTGACTGTAAACGAGGATGTCATCAAAATATACCAAAACATACCTTCGAAGAGAAATATGGTGCCCATACCTGATAAGAAGGCGGTTCATAGTGCACATTGATCAAAGAACTCTGCCCAATTTACTCGGGCAAGGGATCCACACTCCAGCGCAACAAAGGTGGTTCTCCAAGTTGCTCAGGTATGATTATGAGTTGGTTTACAGAAGGGGTTCGGAGAACGGTGCAACCGATGCACTCTCGTGCCAACCTGATGCTGCCAAGCTAGCAACCTTATCGATTCCAACCCTCCCCTTGTTGGACCAGATCAGGGATACCACCTTGAAGGACCCAACACGAGAGATAGACAAGTGCTCAAGGGGGACCGGATCCTAATCCCAACTAATGCAGACTTGCAGACCGCCTTGATTAGACACTTCCACGACTCACACCTCGTGGGCCACGAGGGCATCTTTCGGGCCCACAAGCGACTATGCCCAAATTTCTGGTGGACTGGCATGAAGAAAGACATGCGCAACTAAATCCGCACATGAGAAGTTTGGTAACGAGCCGAAGCAGATTTGACTAGACTAGCCGGCCTTCTCCAACCCCTTCCCATGCCCAAGCCGATCTGGAAAGATATTTCAATGGACTTCATTAAAGGCCAACCGACCATCCAAGGGCGATCAGTTATCATGGTAGTTGTCGACCGCCTCTCCAAGTATGCGCACTTCTCAGTGCCCGCCCAAACCTACACCGCACGAAAGGTCGCAGAGGTCTTCATTCGCGACGTGGCTAAACTTCACGGGATACCATGATCTAATGCGTCCGACCGAGATCCAGTGTTCACTAGTCTGTTCTGAAATTTTTTTTTCATCTATAGGGCACGACATTCCGGATAAGCTCGGCATACCATCCATAGACGGATGGGCAGACGGAGGTCTTGAACCAGTGCTTGGAGCAATAACTACGGTGCTACGTCGGAGAGAGTAGCCAAGGTGGTCGCTCCACTTCTTACCATGGCCTGAGTAGGCCTACAACACTGCCCACCACTCAGACATAGACACCACGCCATTTGAGGCAGTTTATGGTAGGCCGCCTCTTACCTTAATTTCCTGCACATTGACTCGACGGACAAAATGTACGGACATCGAGGAAACCCTTGTGGATAAGGGTGCTCAAATTCGATGGCTGAAGGCCAACTTGGTGGTTGCACAGAACCAAATGAAGCAGATTTACATTCGACAACCCCAGGATTGGAAGTTCTTAATAGTAGATTGGGTTTACATCAAACTCTAGCCCTATCGCCAGACTTTGATTTCACCCATCATGAACCAAAAGCTAGCACATAGGTACTTTGGGTCGTACCAGTGATTGAACGGGTAGGCGAGGTGGCCTACTAACTTGATCTTCCAGATGACCCTCGGGTGCACCTAGTGTTCCATGTTTTGGCTTTGCGAGCCTGAGTTGCAGCCGAGATAGCTGTTGTGCCCAACATACCCAATGCAGCCACACACGACCAAGAGCCCATGCCACTTTGGGTTCTAGCCAAGAGAAGGATTCTATTAGATGGAAGATTAATCACACAAGTACAAGTGGAGTGGTCCAAAGGACCAACGGGAGATCCGGCTTGGGAGTCTGAGGTTGAGTTGATGCAGTGCTTCCCAGACTTCTCACCTTGAGGATAAGGTGGTTAGAAGCATGGTCGAGTGATGTGATCTGGGTCTAGTCGGATTAAGGCAAATCCAAATAAATTATGACAGCCCTTAAGGCAAGTCTAGTTAAATCAAGTAAGCCTTTAAAGAAAGTTTTTTAAGTTATGTAAGCTTTTAAGGCAAATCCTAATTCAAGTCGTGTCAGCCTTTAGGGTTAGTCTTAGTGGAACTTGTTGTAACCGATCTCTATATATAAAGGGGTTAAGCTTCTTTGTTAAGCATCCAAGCATTGAGAAAGTATCTATCCTTTGTTAAGCATGCAAGCATTGAGAAATTATTCTAGCCTTGAGTTTATTTTAGGAGTAAGGGTAAGATAATTCAGGAGTATAAGTAAATTAATCACCCTTCATCACCGTCATCGCTGCCCATTATCTTCCTCACCATTGCCACCGCCATCATCCCTCCTTCCACCCTCTCGCCATCATCCCTCCTTCCACCTCGAACTCCCTTGTTGCGGATCATCTCTATTGGTCCGTAACATCCTGCTAGAGAATTAAGACAGATGACTGTAGGGAAAATATATTAAGCAAATTATCTTACTAACGAAGCGGATTAATTCAATGTCGCTCATGTGATTTACCTACCTAAATGATAGTAATTAGTGGAACGAGAATTCGAGGTAAATTATTTTAAATTGCTTTTAATAATGTGATAGACGCCGGTACAACTATGCTAGCTCAACCTAATTAATAAATCTAGGAATCCGTAGATGGACCTACCCAGGCCTATAGTGAATGTCAGTAGAGTTATTTAATTAATCAGAGGGAAGTATTTGTGCTTATGCTTTTTATTCCTCTTCTTATCGAAGTGGAAGTGGAGTCCGTACCCTTGAAATGCTACAGAACGATCCTTTCAAGATCTGGATTTATTATAGGAACCGGTCCGCGCAACTAAGGGAAAATATTCGCCAAATACTCTCCCATAGTCAGAAAATTACGAAACCAATTTGGATCGATCCATAACTTATTTATCTACATGTTTTGTATTTATGTCCTTCGCAGATTCGCACTGCAACTAGGACGAAAACACAATATAGTGCGGATGATGGTGGTGGTGATGGGTAGAGTGGATGTTAGGGTTGTGGATGATATGTAGATGAGGGTGGATAGTTAAAATAGGTAAGGGATAATAAAGACGAAGGAGAATAAGTGGTTGAGATCTCAAAGAAGACGAAGGACTCGACCGACGAGGGAGATTAGAAGTCAGATGAGACCTTGCCAACGGTACAGGTGGTTGGTTTGTGAAGAGGGAGGGGGGAGATTAGGGTAGAGAGACTAGAGAGAAGATAGAGAGGCAAAAAAACCAATATTCCAATAGCATAATGATTTTGGCTGCCATCCACACATTTATAGAGGCTAGCCAATAAGCCAAAATAACAATTATTAACCCTAATTCTAGTGGACTCCCATTTTCTCGCATTCGAACGCGCCCGATCACGTTCGAACACACAAAAGACGTTCATTATCGATGCAAACCTGATGTAGTCGTTCGAACGCAAATTTCGCGTTCTCTGTTTTTACGAATTTGATGTAGGCGTTCACAAAGGTGTCTGAACGAACCCCTTCCGCGACCTACATAAAATTTATTTTTATGAAAATAATAACTAATGCAAGAAAAAAAGATTCTAACAAGGTGTATCAACCCACCACACTTCCCCCACTGTGCTAACTTTTGGTTACGCATCAGACGCAAGGTCACCTGTCCATATGGTTGTACTCTCACAAACACCCAACTACCTATGTCGAACTTCTACTCCCGATGAGTGCGATCATAAACTTGCTTTATGCAGTTTTGAGAAAGTTTAAGATGGGCATGTAATCTCCTCAATGTGGCGTCTCTATCCATGAAAGGTAAGTCCACCTTTGTCCGATCCATAGATGCCACTAGGTCATAGGCACGTGATATTAGAGTCGTGCGGCAATACACCACCTCAAATGGAGTCATGCTAATACTGCTATGGTGGGCGGTCCAATATTAGTAGAGGCTAAAGTAATCTGGCCGGTTTCAATGTAGTTGTCTTAACCTTTTTACAGACTTCGCAAGCACAGACAAAACTCCTCACATCCCACCTCAGTCCTGGCCATGTGTAGCTCTGTGATATCCACCTCCTCAAGACACCCTCATGACCAGCCTCTAGAATTTGGTGGAAGTACTCCAATAATTTCTGCTGCAATCCATCATTTGTGGGAACCCGAATGCACCACGATTCAACAACAAACAACCTCGGTTCTCCAGCTCTGGATGGCGCTCCAGATCATCCAATACCTCCCGTAACAATCTCAAAACATTTGGGTCAGATGTACATGCATACCTTAGCTCGAAAAGGAACGGAAAAGTAGGAGAAGAATATGCTGAGAGATCGGCGGTATCGGGTTGACGCTATAGTGCATCTGTCGCTCTATTTTTCGTTCCCTTTTTATATTAGATTTCATAATCATGCCCTAGCAATTTTGTGACCCATCTCTGCTATGCTGGAGTGCGAATACGCTGTCCCATAAGGTATGGAAGGCTCCTTTTGATAAAGCCTTGCTAAGAAAGGCTATGGGACATCCTCCTTGCATCAATACAGCTCCTATGCCAACTCCCGACGCATCATATTCCTCAATTAACTCTTTGGTGAAGTTCGGTAGAGCTAGAATGGGCGCCGTGGTCATTGCTGTTTTCAGTTTTTCAAAGGCTGTAGTGGTTTCATTGGTCGATCTAAAAGAGTCCTTCCTTAGCAAAAAAGTGAGAGAACTAGCGATCTTGCCATGCCCGACTATGAAGATGCGATAATACCCGATCAGCCCCAAGAATCCTCACATTCCTATGGTGGAAGTAGGGATCGGCCAAGCGGTTATGCACGCTATCTTTTGAGGATCTACCGCTGTGATGATGTGGCCTAAATACTCCACTTGTGGTACTCCCCACAGTCACTTGGACTTAATCTTCAGCTGGTTTTGCTTCAACAAATTCAGCACATCCTCCAAATACTGCCAATGCTCCAATTCAGTCCTGTTGTACAACAAAATGTCGTCAAAGAATACCAGCACATACCTTCACAGTAGAGGCCAAAGAATATCATTCATGAGGCCTTCAAAAGTAGCTGGAGAGCATTGGTGAGACCAAAGGGCATCACCCAGAACTTGTAATGCCCGTCCGAAGTCTGAAATGCAGTTTTATGAACATCTGCTGAGTGAACTCTAATTTGATGATACTCGACCCTCAAGTAAAGCTTGCCGAATATGGTCGCCCCTGCAAGCTCGTCCAACAATCCTCTATGACTGGAATGCGATACCGGTCCTTGATGGTGATAGTGTTTAGTGCGCGGTAGTCAACACAAAAACCCCATGTCCTGTCCTTCTTTCACAGCAATAGCACGAGCGATGAGTAAGAGCTATGATATGGTTAGATGAGGCCTTGCTTCAACATCTCGGCTACCATCTTGGAGATAACTTCCATTTGCACATGTGGATACCGATATGGCCTCGCGTTCACTGGTGCAGCTCCGAGCACAATCTCTATACGATGGTCCATCGTTCACCTTGATGGCAACTCTTTCAGTTCCTCAAACAGTCCAGCAAATTTATCTAATAAATTAGACAATTCAATTGTAGTACCTAGACCCATTAGAGGCTCATCTCATGCTGATCCTAACTGAAAAAGATAGGCCAAATCACATGCACACACGGCAGCCCCACCATCGGCCGCATCGCTGGAATCAGCAGAGATCGAATGCCATCAAGCCGCACATCTTTGTTTCCTTGCTTAAATTTCATCCACATGGTTCTGAAATCAAATGTGACGGGTCCCAATCTCTGTAACCACTAAGTGCCAAGGACAACGTACGCTCCTCGCAGCACCAACAAATACAAGTACACAATGATGTCATGTCCTTGCACCCACCCGTATACCGACCTGGCGACACAAGCTCTCCCCCCGAAGCTTCATAGCATCTTCAATAGAAATGTCAAATTCCATGGTCGGTTCAGCATCCAGACCCAATTTCCTCACTAACTTCTCATTTAGAAAATTGTGTGTACTCCCCGAATCGATGAGGATATGCACACAATGCTTTCTAACGAGTCCGTCCACCCGCAATGTCCTCGACGCGGAAGTACCTGAATATGCATGCATTGATATTTCAGCTTGGATATCTTCCTCTGCGCCCTCCTCAACAACCTCCTCATGGACCTCATCTGAGCACTCTCCATCACCAACAACCTCATCATCCTCCTCGAGACCGTCGATGAGCATCACATTCCCGATTAGTTTGGCACACCGATGAGCATCAACCTTAATGACCCTTCGCTCTTCTCTCCTCCACCTAGGCAAGTGTGAGAGTTCGAACACGGGGTCTTGTGCTTCCTCTAACATCAGAATAAGGTCTTAAAGGTGGCTGTGCTCTAGTACTAGCAGCCGCTATCTTTGAACCCACAGAATTTTCAGCCAGTGTTCTAGGGGCAAACCGCCCATCTCGGTTGTCCCAACTTATTTTTGCTGCCATCTTGAGAGCCTTGTGCTTTTGCTCCATCATCACCTTCTCAAAGGCTTCCTCAAGAGTGGTAGGACAAAGAGCTCTGCTTGGATCTCTTCCCTATGGTGCTTTTGCCCTAAAATGAATGTGCACATCAATGTCAATTCAAGCCAAGGTGGATTGCAATGGCTACTAACTCTTTCAAATTCTGCTTGGTACTCCAATACGGTTGTCCTCTGAACTATCTTGCTTAATGTTGCTGCAAAAGTTTCATACGCTGCTATCCCAAATCTGCGTGTAATCCTTCTATAAAAGTCAGCCCAACCGGTAAATCCTCCACCACGAATAGCTGATCGATACTAATGCAATGCCGTTCCTTAGAGGTGAAAGCTTGCCATCTAGACCTTTGTGTCCTCCGCTGCCCCTTGTCAACCAAAGTATTGCTCCACTTGTAACAACCAATTCGTCGGATCACCGCATTGGGATTTTGAAAAGTCGAAGCTTGCAGTTCTCCCCTGGATAGCATTGTTGGGTTCGCGAAAGATCCTTACTTCAGGTCTGAACCTTCGTGCTTGTTGATCTCCTTCTCTAAATCCTCGAGCACATCCATCGCCATTTCCAAAGGGATCAACATCATCCTCAAGC
This sequence comes from Typha latifolia, assembly GCF_019914945.1. NCBI lineage: Eukaryota > Viridiplantae > Streptophyta > Magnoliopsida > Poales > Typhaceae > Typha > Typha latifolia. The sequence goes on along the minus strand of NC_133092.1, from coordinate 8,487,439 downwards.
TGCCAATCCTCTTCATCGACAAAGTGCACCGGTGCCGCACGCCTCTCAGGTTCGACCACCATTGGTCTTGGGTTTTGTATCGGAGGCGGGAGATGATGTGTAGGCACAGGTAAAAGAGGATCATTGACATTAACATGTCGTACCTGGACCTGTGGGGTATCGGTTCGGTGTGGTCCCATCGCTAGTACTTCTTGAGGCACCGATCTTCATCGAGGAGATGATGAAGCTAATCGGTTCATGACATATTCCTTTAAAGCATTATGATCATTCTACATTGCGCAGTGTTTAGAACATGCCCCTAAGTTCATCCGCCAATCCCATGTTTACACCCATGGACGTTTGTTGACTCGGTCCTGCCGCGGCCGCCCTAAAAGAATCGGCCTTATGGTTAGGGTTATCGTGGATTGAGTCTTCCCTTGTCGGTGTGTTATCCATTGATCTCCTTGTTGATGCCATCTTTCTTGTTTCCACCATTAATGGAGGTCTGACGTTCGCCTGGCTCTGATACCAATGACATGCTACGGAACGATCCTTTTAAGATCTGGATTGATTGTAGGAAGCAGTCCGCACAACTGAAGGAAAATATTCGGCAAATATTTTTCCTTAGTCAGAAAATTACGAAACAAAGTTGGATCGATTCGTAACTTCATCTACATTTTTCGTATTTATGCCCATCAAAGATTTGCACTGCAACTAGGACGAAAACATGGTATAGTGCGGATGATGGTGATGGTGACGGGTGGAGTGGATGTTAGGGTTATGAATAATAATGCAGATGAGGGTGGATAGTTAATATTGGTAAGGGATAAAGATGAAGGGGAATAAGTGGTCGAGATCCCAAAGAAGACGGAGGACTCGACAGACGAGGGAGATAAGAAGTTAGATAAGACCTTGCCAACAGTAGAGTTAGTAGGTTGGTGAAGAGGGAGGAGGGAGATTAGGATAGGGAGACTAGAGAGAAGATAGAGAGGCAAGAAACCAATATTCCAATGGCAAAATAATTTTGGCTGCCATCCACACGTTTACAGAGACTAGCTAACAAGCCAAAAATAATAATTATTAACCCTAATTCTAGTGAACTCCGGCCGATTGCGTTCGAACGATAAAAGGCGTTCACAATCGATTCGAACCTGATGTAGATGTTCGAATGCCCGACCGCATTCGAACACACATTTCGCGTTCTCTATTTTTGCGAACCTGATGAAGGCGTTCGAACACCCTTTCCACTTTCGAACGCGACCTATAGAAAATTTATTTTAATGAAAATAAATAACTAATGTAATAAGAAAAGTCTCTAACAAGGTGTATCAACCCTATAAGGATGATCCCGTGGTACAGTAGTGGCTAGTATCAGGAAAGCGATTCAGGCAAGTGAAACTCATATAATCTAAGAGTAATGTACAAAATAAAATAACTTCACATCATCACATTCATAGCATGCATGTGTATACATTTTCTTTACTGTTAGTATTACACGTCATGCATGGTAATTTATTTTGTTGTTCGGTAAGATTTCGCATATCATGATTTTTATGCATATTTGTTAGATTTGAACTTGTGTGCTGCCGGTAAACTATAATAATGATGTGTTTCATTATGCTTGTTGTGCTGTATAATATTATGCCACTTGCACACGTGCACAACCATAAATGGGGAGACTACTGCGTCTCGACAGTATCCGACACCTCCCCAGCCAGAGTTTGGGCCCACGCCTGAAGTCATAGTTTCTTGATCACAAATAATCAAGCAACTGTTTCACTAGGCAATAAGCGATTTACTATCGTCGATGAGAGTCATACTCTTTAGGGTATCTAAGATAAAAGAGAGAAGGGTAGGATAATGTGGTCCTAGCGATACCCGATGACGTAGGTTGAGGGTGTCCGTGAGCAACGGCTCACGATTCCGCACGATGGTATCATGATGTGGAGCCGAAGGCTCGAATAGTAGTATCGATGTGCGATACGACCTCGTGCCATGTTGCTATGGCGTGTGCTGGGGGTTCCACGAAATACTAGCCGCCGGCCCGACCAACCAAGCCGGGCCATCTGGATCTAGTGGGCCCACCGCCGTCGCAGGAGTAGCGTCGACGTCCCCACACAGCCCCTCTCTTTTTTTCTCTTTCTCTCTCTCTCTTAGTTTCTCTCTCTGTCTTGCCGATGTCGACCTACCGCCGCCATCCTTGGAACCTCGCCAACTTGCCACCGTCGTCGCCATCTCCATCTATGCCAGTGAGCGAAACTCTCCTTCATTCTCTTCTTCTCTTTTCTCTCTCTCTTTCTTCCTCCTTGTCTTGGGTTCGTCGAAACTGAGTCGTCGGCGAGAGGTCACCTGCTGTCGGCTCGGCTCCTCCTCCCCTCCCCCTCTTCCTCTTCTTCTTCTTCTTCTTCTTCTTCTCTTGAGCAACCTTGGCTACAGTGGTGCTAGGCCGAGCCCAGCACCCTATAGCACAAGGTTGCACTTGGGTACTAGGCCACTGTGGCAGTGATGTTTTTATTTTATTTATTTATTTTTTTATTTTATTTTTAACTATGTATATATTTTTAGTTAATATAACTAGATTATTTTAGACATTGATTACTTTAATTAATATATACATTTATTCATTAACATGATTATTCTTAATAAACTAGTACAATTAATGATTATTTATGTTATAAATTGCCGCATATAAATATTGGTGTTACTATATATATATATATATATGTTTTGTTAGATTAATAAATAGTTTCCTTAATTATAGTCTTAAGACTTATTGATATATACTAATATTCATAATATATACATTTTAAGTAATTTTAATAATTTATTATATACTATTGTGTATAGAATAAAATATTAGTCTCGTTTAGTAATTAATTAATTAATTAATTATTTTGTATAATTAAGTAATGACTATATAGTTATACTTATATCTTATTTAAGTAGCATGAAGTTAGCCTTTTATTTTATTTTATAATTATATATTTAGAATATTTTTATATAAAAAGAAACAAACCTCTTCTCCTTATATTATAACTAGTGTTTTATGATAATAGTATAATTATGGTATTTGAATCGTATCTATATTGTAGATCTAGTTATGTAATCAAAAATAAAAGAAGTGATTCTAAACCTAATAAACATTTATATTTTACTTGAATTAATTCTAATTGGATAAATGACTAACTTCATGCTACTTAAATAATTTCACACTCCAAACCCTTTATTTGAGACCCATGGACCCTGCTACACTCAGTTGGCGGATGTGAGGGATACGTGTTTTGTATCTTTTGATCAGATTGTGAGTAGTCTTATTCTCTAAACGTCTTTCTAAAATTAAGATATATCATATAATTATGTATATACATGTTTTGACCTCTAGCATGATTATATGATCTTATTTAGAGATGATTTTAGTCGAGTATATTTTATTATTCATGTAATTAGACTGATGTTTGATATGAGTATGCTGATAATATATATATATATATGATTAGAGATGATTTCTAGCATGATTATGCATGTGATAGACTAGCATGAGTATACATGTGATACATGTACCATTGAAGATTTCATCGCATCATATATTTCTTTTGACTACTCTTCCACCTGATTTCCTAATATGCATGACTTTTTATAATACTGAATAAAATGCATATGATCTGTCATTTAGAAAGCATGAGGATACCCAAGTAGGCGCGAGGTAGGACGCACTTGGTGGATGACTAATCGCTCGAAATTGTCGCAATCCTATGGCCTTACGTTCGATGTCGTGAATCTGTGTCTATACCAAACATTCGAGCACATGCCGTTCGCCAAGGCATATGTGGTGAGTTATCCTCATGTGTTTCTATCAGCTAAAGGTTGCTTGGTTTGGATGGATGTTAATACCCTTAGCGGATGGCAAGATGTGGTTTGTTTGAGATACTCTTTCCGGATGGCAGAGTATGCTCTGAGCTTTCGAGCATGATGTTGAGACCGGGCACCGGGTGTTGATTGTGCATAGTGGTCTAGTATGATGATATTATACCGAGATGTCGGTGATGATTGTGATGTTGAGAAATGTATATGATTTCATTATCATCTATATACCTAATCATCGAGTGGTAAATATGCATCATATATGGTTGCATTTGTTCTCATACCATGGTCATGGTTGACATGCATCATATGTGTCATATTTGAGAGAGAGTTATGATGATGGTATGTCATGAAGATTTGTTTAATATATTTAATTTACTCTCTCTTTGGCATCACTGATCCAATGTAAGGTCTATTCACTGAGCCTTTAGTTCATGACTCTCTTTATTTTTTTCTAAACCCTCGGATATGTGGTACGTGATAGCGACTTACGTTATCCTGAGAAAATATTTAGAGCGATGATGAGGTGAGCTATAGATGCGAGACAGTGTAGATGATGTAGCTGTGTAGTATTGTTGTTGTGGATTTGGATATTCATATGTTAACAGATTTATTTGGTGTTAATCATGTGAGCACAGGGTGTATCTGTGCGTGGTGGCCCTGTCAGTCTTATCACCTGCGCGTCGCTTGTGCATTGTGGGCACGTGGGCGAGCACGTGCCTGTGCCAGGTAGGGTATTACACCTAACATCACCCAAATCGTACAATCAATATGCTTTAAAATTCTTATCCTCAAGACCAATCTCAAAACTAAACTAGTAATCAAAATACATTTTCACTGTCCTACTAGATTTTTCATGATTCTATTAGCGTAGTAAACTTTCATCACTCTATATGGTTTATCTCATTATTGTTCTTTCTCTTAATCATATCCACATAATTAGCAGTTTCTAAATTAAATCCAATTCATGTCATGCAAAAATTACATATATTAAATTTCTTCTACCCAAATGACTCTTAATCTAAGATCTCTAGCCATATCATGCTATATTAATTATCCTCTTTTGAAATCATAAAATTAAGAATTTAAAAGAAACATTAATCCTCTAGCAATAATATTGGACAAACATACCCTATTAAACTACCTATTTGCCAGCACAATCAAAACTTACCACTAGTGTCTTGCAAAAAAAAAAAAAATCTGTCATACCAATTTCTAAAAATTCTTTTATATTTACAATCCATAATCATCTATCATATCACCTTATATCTTTTTCACCATATAAAATCATCATAAGTCGAATGTCTACGCGGTGGACTTGATTTTACCAAAGATGATGAAAACGTGAACTCACAACCATTCATGCGTTGGAGAGACCGTTTCCTATTTTATGCTTTATAAAAAGAAAATATCAATGAACTTCTATGAAATGGTTTCACGGGATTCAGCCAATTGTCTCGATCATGGGATATCATTGAAAATGGTTCCGTATTTTTGGAATCATATAAATAATGGAGAAACCACACGAAAGGAAGATTACTGATTCGTATAAATTACTTAACGGAAAATGTCCCGGAAGGGCCGAAGGATGGAGCGTGCAAAGTCGATCGTGCACCTGTTGTGTGTAAAAAAATGTAAAAAAAGGTATATACATAGATGAATCGAAAGACAATTAGATATCGAAGTGCGACAGCGAGATCCCCTATTTATCTATAATCAATAATTATAACCCTCATAAAAAATCAAATAATCTCTCTCCACATATGTCTGCTATATTATTTTCTAATCTCAAGTACATTCATGGAAAGATCAAAAATTCCAAATATGCTATATCTATTCAGAATAACCTCAAATCTTCTGATAATAATTATTTTGCATAAAATAAATATCTTCATATGCTTAGAACTTTCTATACTTTATCATATGGATATGTACATCTTCAATATAATACTCAAAAAATTATAACATATATATACATATCCTTCAGTTCATAAATGCATGTTTGAGTTATACTTCTTCCTATTCATTGGTAGCTCCAATAAACTCTTAATATACAAAGATCTTAAATTATTTCTATGAATATCATCAAGTATCAAAACTTAATAACCTCAACATTATAACATAGACATCTATCTCAATCAATTAATGTCAACTCGTAGAGATCGACTACTAGCTTAACCCTAAACAAAATTGATAACTAGTGTATCTTGATGGTTTGCGAGATCATTCTTTAACCTAGACTTTGTACCACCTGAATTGCAATACCCCCCCGCCCAACACAGGCAAGTGCACACCCACGCGCCAACAAGCATGTGCTGCGCACGCGACAGGATAGGCGGACCGCCACGCAAAGATACACCCTTGTGCTCACATAATTCATCACAAAATAAATCATGACATTATCAGTTAAACTTGTTAACATATCCATATCTAAATCCATAACAAGCATACTAGACAGCTACATAATCTAGTAGATTGTTGTAGTTCTTGATTTAGGTGCATAGTGGACATGATAAAACCGCTTCTATTTGTATTAATTTTTGTTTAATTTTAGGAAAATTAGTCTCTAGCAGTTTCGCTTTTGCACACCTGATTTTGTGTTCGCACATACAGGGAACGGGTTTTGGCCGATCGAACGTGATCAGGGCTCGTTACATCATGTGATGGGTAGGTTGAGTCATAATAGGATTTGTTTTGGGTTTTTTGATAATTGGCTAGCCTGCATATATGGGGAAATGTAGTCTTTTTGGATTATTGATCATTGGAATTGGTTTTCATCTAGGCTTGAGCCATTTTCTCCCTTCTCCTTCCTTTCTCTCGGTATCCATCCTGAATTCTTGTCTATGGCCGAGGTTAATCCTCCGTTGCTTCTCCCTTCTCCCTCTAGCAACCAACCATACATGGAAGCTCCATTCTCCCACCTCATCTAGTTCCAAGCACTAATCCATCCACCATACCATAATCATCTCCCAAAACCCTAACCACATATTCCACATCCACCCTGATTGATTAGATTTTTGTTGCATTGGATTCCTAACTCATAGAGGAACAACATATACCAAATCTCATATCGATCCAACAGTTGGATCGTTCCTAGTTTTCTTTGTAAGTTCTGTGCTGAATTTTGTCCAGATTATCAAATCAGATAGAAAATTATTTTTATCAAAAGCGATCGTAACACAGGTCATAATCTAGTAGGGCTCACACAGGCTACGACAAACCATCAAGATACAACTAAAATAAAACTATACATGAGTACATTGTAACTCGACCTGTATTATACAAATCATCGTCTAAGACAATAGAGTATAAATATAAAACAATGGTAGACAAACTATCTTCTATACCATCTCATGTCTAGCTCACCTCATCTTCATTCTAAAATATCTCTTTAGAATGTCTCAAATTGCTATTAGGTACTACATATCTAGGGGCGTTAGAAAAGAAACAAAGAGAGTCATGAGCTAAAGGCTAGGTGAAAGACCAAACCCCAAAGCAGTGATGTCAAGCAAAGAGTATGTTGTGAGCCAACCCAGAGCTGGGTGGTCGGGTTAGTCCAGTCGAGTTAGGTCGAGTCAAGGTTGTTCTAGTCATTTGAGTCTAGTCTAGGGTTGCTTGGAAAGCAAGTAACCTAGTATGGGGTAGCCACTATAAATGAGTTGAAGTGAGCACCCCAAGGGTCAAGAAAGATTTCCCTAATTTTCTTCTCTCTCTGTAACAACCCAACCTTAAAAAAAATTTAAAAAAAAAAGATTTTTGCATGGCACGACGTGGCCGCCCACAATGTGGCCAGCCTCGTGCCATGTTGTAGGCGCGGTCTGGGGGTGCCACACACTCCCAACCAAGCCGGGCCAGCTAGCTCCGGTGGCCCCGCCGGCGCCGGCGTCCCCACTGCCTCTTTCTCCGTTATATTTCTCTCTCTCTCTCTCACTCTCTTCTCTCTCTCTTAAACTCTCTTTCCCTCTCTCTCTCACTATTACCCGTTGTCGTCGTCGTCCTTGGAAACCACCACCGCCACCTCCGCAAGCGTCAGTGAGCTCCTGTCTCTCCCTCCCTCCCTCCCTCTCTCTCTCTCTCTCGCTCACACTCGAGCTCGAGCTCGTCGGAGCCGAGCCGTTGGCGATTGGCCAGCCGCTAGCTGGCCAGCAGCGGCCGGTGCCCTCCCCGCTGACCTGGGCCCGGACTTCCCTCCCTCATCTTTCTCTTCTCTTCTTCTTCTTCCTTCTTTTCTTTTTTTTTTTTCTTCTTCCGTTCTTCTTTTTCTCCATTCTTGGTCCCTCCCATTCCTCTTGCTGCAATAGTGCTGGGCCGAGCCCAACACTGTAGCAAAGAGGATTATATTTTATATATACATATATAATTATTTTCTAATGTTAGGTAAATTAGTCTATTGAGATAATTGATTATTTTGATAATTTACACTCACTAATATAATTTTACTAATATTTTTAGTATAATAATTTATTAATTTTAATTATAAACGTGGCCTATAAATTTATTTATAGTTTAGTTATTATTTATTAGATTAATATATGTAGTCTCATTCATAATAATCTTATATTTAAATTTATATATTTATAACTATTTTTAGTATATTATTATTGTCTAATAGTTTGTATAAAATGGAATACTAGACTTGCATATTATTTTAGTATAATAGGATAATGACTATTTTGCGTATAATTTATGATTAATTAAATAAAAGTAGGTATTACAAAATAAGTATTAATAATATTTTTTTTATTAAATTATATATATATATAGTCGTCTTGGTTATTTACAAAAAGGAGATAAATTACTATTTACTTATTACTTATTCAATAATTAGCAAACTAAGATTTTTAGTAAATAATTATAAATTATGGTAATAGCATATTAATATTATCACAATTGAACTTATCCTATCAATCTAATCAATTTTAAACCTAATAAAATATCATATTTTACTTGAACGGATTATAATTGGATAAACAACTAACTTTATATTACTGAAACATTTTCAGATCCCGAACCCCTTATTTGAGATCCCGTAGACCTTGCTAGTGATTTGTGATAATTGATCGATGGACGTGAGGGATTTGTGTATTGGGTTTTCTGATCAGACGGTGAGTAGTCTTATCCCCTAGACACATTTCTCAAATTAGGATATATTATATATTATGTACATGCATGTTTTGGCCTCCAGCATAATTATATGACTTTATATAGAGATGATTTTAATCAAGCATATTTTATCATGCATTTTGATTAGGCTGATCTGAGATATGAGTATATTGGTGATATATATAGATAATTATACTGTTATGATTTTATATCGGGATGATCTCTATCATGAGTATGCATGTGATAGACTAGCAGAAATATACATGTGTTAGATACTGAGTTGCATCATTTTTTTCTTGGCTTCTTTACCACCTAAATTCCTGAGTTGCATAATCTGTTGCAGTACTAGATATATGTATAAAAAATCATAAAAATACATGTGTATGTGATGTGATATGATGTGATGGTTAGAACGGTTAAGCCTCGATAGCTAAGTCCACGGAGTCTTGAATAGGAGGGTCGGGATATGAAATTATTTATAACAAATAATGTCACTACAGTGCTACCCGAGAGGAGAAAGAAGGGAAGGAGAAGGAGAAGAAAAAGAAGAGGAAGAAGAAGAAGATCGAAGAGGATTGGGCTGCAAGGGAGGGGTACAGCCTCTAGTGGCCACTCAGCAGCCGGCCTCTCGCTGGCGGCTCAAACCTTCGGTGTCCCGAGAGATAGGGAGAGAGAAAGAGAGAGAGAGATAAAGAGAGAGAGAGAGAGAGAGAGAGAAGGGGGGGGGGAGGGAGGCTCACCGGCATTAGTGGTGGTGGCGGCAGCAGCGGCAGGCTGACGGAGTGGCGGTAATAGTAGATAGAGAGAGAGAGAAGAGAGAAAAGTGAGAGAGAGACCAAAAGAGAGAGAGAGGGAAAAGTGAGAGAGAGCCTAAAATAGAGAAAGAGAGAGAGAGAGAAATAAAAGGGAGAGAGGTAGTGGGGAGGGAGGTCGCGGTGGCAGGGCCTACCGCGTGGTGCCCTCCCCATCTGCCACTGCATGGCATGACGCTGTCATGCCATTCAGTGAATTTTGTTTTTAAGATTGATTGGGTTGTTACACGAGCATTGTAGCAAGAGGAGGTTGCTCCCTTTTGTTATTTTTTTATTATTAATTAATTATTTTATTTTCAAAAATTAAGGTAAATTGGTTCATTTGGATAATTAATTAGTTTGGTAATTTACACTCGCTAGAGTAATTATTAGCTAAGTATTTTAGTATAATAATTTATTAATAATAATTACAAATATTTGCATATAAATTTTATTTATGGTTTAATTATTATTTTTATATTAATACATGTAGCCTTATTAATAATAATCTTATATTTATAATTATATTTTATATAACTATTTTTAGCATCTTATTATTGTCTACTACTTTGTATAACGCGAAATACTAAGCTTGCATATTTTTTTTTTGTATAATAGGATAATGGCTATTTTTCATATAAGTTATGATTAATTAAATAAGAGTAAGTATCACAAAATAATTATTAATAAGATTATATTTATAATTATATTTTTATTAAATAACAATAGGCTACGGAACGATCCCTTCAAGATCTGGATTTTTTATAGGAAATAGTCCGCACAATCGAGAAAAAATATTTGGTAGCAATGTGCTAACTTTTGGTTACGCATCAAACACAAGGTCCCCTGTCGATACGGTTGTACCCTCACAAACACCCAACTACCGATGTTCTATGATCATAAACTTGCTTTATGCGGTTTTGAGCAAGTTTAAGATGGGCACGCAAACTCCTCATTGTGGAGTCTCTATCCGTCAAAGCTAAGTCCACCTTCGTCTGATCTATAGATGCCACTAGGTCATAAGCGCATCATGTCGGAGCTGTGTGTCGATACACCACCTCAAATGGAGTCATGTCAATACTGCTATTCTAGGCGGTGTTGTAAGACCACTCTGCACATGGTAAGAACTCCAACCATCGTCTCGGCATCTCTCCAACAAAGCACCGCAAGTACTGCTCAATGCCTCGATTGACCACCTCGGTTTG
>NC_133092.1:8451000-8476000 GCF_019914945.1 Typha latifolia | reverse complement strand
TGATCAGATAGTTCCAAGCGGCACAACCGTTTCCATCTTGGGATGAGTTTGCATTTGCCCTATGTACTCTGTTGGGTCCGACTAAGTATGAAGACTTCCAAGCAATCTTGACTATGCTAACTCAACGGACCACAGTCCGAGCTTATCAAGAAGAGTTTGATAAAATTTGCAACCGCGTACTGGGTTGGTCAGACTTAGCCCTCCTCAGCACCTCCATTAGTGGACTCAAGTCTGACATAGAAGCACAAATCAAGGCCATGAGGCCTAGGGCATTGTTGGAGGCCTTTTCTACAATGGCAATGTTGGAGGAGAAGGTCAAGGAGCTACGAAGAAGCTCCAAGGTGCCATTGAGCCCTACGGACTAAAGGATCCCGGCCAGCTCCATCGAGCAAAGTTGGATTTGGTCCTCCCACTCAGCCTCAAGGGGGGAAGTCCCTACCACCTAGTGCTCCTCTCATCGACTTCGAAGGGGAGGGGAAGAGCTTCTCTCGACGGTGAACCTTGGCACAAATCGAGGAAAGGAGGGGCTAACGGTTTGTGCTTCTACTACGACAAAAAGTTTGCTCCCGGCCTCAAGTGTGGAAAACTACCTGCGACGATGAAGAGGAGGAAGCGGATATGGAGGCTGCGGACCACGAGGATGAGGTCCATGCGGAGTTGAGCTTACATGCCTATTCGGGCTCGTGAGTACCCCGAACCCTACGGGTACAGGATTTGATCAAGAAGCACTGAGTTGAGATACTTATTGACTCGGGCAACACACATAATTTTATGGATGAGAAGTTGGTGCGACAAATTGGGTTGGGGGTGACTCCAACCATCGGATTCAATGTAGCCATCGAAGATGGCACAGTCTTGCGGACCAATAGTAAGTGCAATGGATTGAGGTGCAGATCCAAGGTGAGATGTTCCGGTTGGACTTGCACCCATTGGCGATCGAGGGGGTCGATTTGGTCCTAGGAGTTGAATGGCTTCAGGGCTTATGCCCAATCCTAGTTAATTTTGGCATGATGCTGATGAACTTTGAGTATGAGGGGAGACTTCGACACGAAGGGTTGCAGTTGAAGCCTTTTGGGTTACCACAAGCCGGCTGCCATGCCTTGTAGATGCGGTTGTTCTCCAAGGGTTCGATCAAGTCTTCAAAGAGCCGCATAGACTACCGCCGATCCGAGACCACGATCAGCGGATCAAGATCACACCAAGAGCCTTACTGGTATTCACATGCCCAAAAGGTGAAGATCACACGGCTAGCACGAGAGATGTTGGACCAAGGCATCATTCAGTCAAGCCATAGCGCCTATTCTTTGCCAGTGCTACTAGTGCAAAAGAAAGACAACTCATGGCGATTCTACGTGGATTACTGAGCACTAAATGCCATCACCATCAAGGACTGGTATCCAATACCGGTTATCGAGGAATTATTGGACGAGTTAGCTGGTGCCACCATCTTCACCAACCTATATTTCTGGGCCGGCTATCACCAGATCAGGGTCCGGGCAGCCGACGTTAACAAGGCAGCCTTTCAAACCAATTACGGGCATTACAAGTTCTTTGTAATGCCCTTTGGCCTGACCAATGCCTTGGCAACTTTTCAAGGGCCGATGAACGATGTATTTTGGCCACTCCTTCGACAGTATGTTTTTGTGTTTGTTTTACGACATCCTCATTTACAGTCAATCGAGAGAGGTGCACCTACACCACCTTTGGATAGTCATGGAGATATTATAGGCGCACGGGCTGAAGGTGAAGAAAAGCAAGTGCCTTTAGGGGCAGCCACGAGTTGAGTACCTAGGGCACTTCATCTCTTCCGTAGGTGTGGAGGCGAATCCCACGAATGTGGCTAGCATGGTGCGCTGGCCACGGCCGAAGACACCCAAGGAGCTCCAAGGCTTTCCTTGGCTTCATCGGCTACTACTGTCGATTCACCCGGGGCTACGGGAAGATTGCAGCCCCACTGACCGCCCAATTCTGCAAAAGGTGGATTCAAGTGGGACGACAAGGCGGAACACGCATTTGAAGAACTCAAGCAAGCCATGATCGAGGTGCCCGTGTTAACCCTACCAGATTTTACCAAGACCTTTGTTGACGAGTGTGACACATTTGGGTGAGGGATTAGTGCAATTTTGATGTAATGGCGACCCATAGCCTACATGAGCAAGGCACTCTCGCAACGGTTATGCCAATTGTTGACGTAGGATCGAAAGATGTTAGCCATGGTTCACGCTGTTAGCAAGTGGCGCCCATACATGATCGGAAGACGGTTTATATTTTACATCAATCAAAGAAGTCTGCCCTACTTACTCGGGCAAAGGATCCACATTCTAGAGCAACAGAGGTGGCTCTCCAAGTTGCTCAAGTATGACTATTACTTGGTTTACAAAAATGGTTTGGAGAACGGCACAGCCGATGCACTCTCACGCCTATCTAATGCTGCCAAGCTAGCTACCCTATTGATTCCAACCCTCCCCTTGTTGGACCGGATTAGGGATGTCACCTTGAAGGACTCAAGCCTAGTGGAACTTGCGGTTCAGGCGACTCAAGACCCATCAAGTCAGATCGAGTACAGCACGAGAGACGGACTAGTAGTGCTCAAGGTGGACCGTATCCTAATCCCAACTAATGCAGACTTGTGAACTGCCTTGATAAGCCATTTCCATGACTCACCCCTCGTGGGCCACGAAGGCATCTCTCGGGACCCACAAGCAACTATGCCTCAATTACTGGTGGACTGGCATGAAGAAAGACATGTTCAACTATATCCGCACATGTGAAGTCTGCCAACGAGCCAAAGCAGATTTGACTCGACCAGCCAGCCTTCTCCAACCCCTTCCTGTGCTCGAGAAGATCTAGGAAGATATTTCAATGGACTTCATTGAAGGCCTTCTGACCTTCCAAGGGTGATCGGTTATCTTGGTGGTGGTCGATCGTCTCTCCAAGTATGCGCACTTCTCAGTGCTTGCCCACCCCTACACCACACGAAAGGTTGTGGAGGTCTTCGTTCGCGACATGGCTAAACTTCACGGAAGTCTAGCTGAGATCCGGTGTTCACTAGTCAGTCCTGGCAAGAATTCTTTCATCTACCAGGCACAACGTTCTGGATGAGCTTAGCATACCATCCACAGACGGACGGGCAGACAGAGGTCTTGAACCTGTGTTTGGAGCAGTACCTACGGTGCTAGGCTGGAGAGCAGCCAAGGCGTTGGCTCTACTTCTTACTATGGGTGGAGTGGGCCTAAAAAACTGCCCACCACTCAACCGAAGACACCATGCCATTTGAGGCAGTTTATGGTAGGCCACCTCCTACCTTGGTCTCCTATGCACTGACTCAACGGACGAAATGCACGAACATCAAGGAAACCCTTGTGGATAGGGATGCTCAGATCCTATGGTTGAAGAGCAACTTCGCAGTTGCATTGAACCGGATGAAGCAGATCTACAATCGACGACACTAGGATCGGATGTTCGCAATAAAAGATTGGGTCTACATCAAACTCCAGCCCTACCGCTAGACATCGGTTCGACCAATCATGAACCAAAAGCTGGCACATAGGTACTTTGGGCCGTACCAAGTGATTGAACAGGTAGGCGAGGTGGCCTACCAAATTCATTTTCCAGATGACTCGTGGGGGCACGCAGTGTTTCATATTTCAGCTTTGCGAGCCCGTGTTGCAACCGAAACAGCTGTTGTGGCCAACATATCCGATCCAGCCACACATGACCAAGAGCCCTTGCCATTTCGGGTTCTAGCGAAGAGAAGGATTTGGTTAGGTGGAAGATTGATTACCCAGGTACAAGTGAAGTGGTCCAATGGACCAACGGGAGATCCGACTTGGGAGTCTGACTTCGAGTTGACGCAGTGCTTCCTAGTCTTCTCACCTTGAGGACAAGGTGGTCAGAAGCGTGGTGTAGTGATGTGATCCAAGTCTGATCAGATCAATTGACGGGAACATTGGGCTCGATTGTTCGAGTCTATTTATCTTTTAATTATTTTATGATGTAAGCCTTTTAGGCAAGTCTAATTTAATCATGTGAGCCATTAAGGCAAGTCCAAATAAGTCATGACAGCCCTTAAGGCAAGTCTAGTTAAGTCAAGCCTTTAAGACAAATTCAAACTTTAAGGCTAGCCTAGTGGGACTCGTTGAACTGACCTCTATGTATAGATTGGTTCGGCTCCTTCGTTTAGCATCTAAGCATTGAGAAGGTATTCTAGCCTTGAGTTTATCTTAGGAGTACGAGTAAGATAACCTAAGAGAAATAAATTAATCTCCCTTCATCACCTCCATCACCACCGCCATCATACCTCCTACCACGCTCTTCATCTATCATCATTCACCCTAATCTAAGCCTACACTCCTTTGTTGCGGATCATCTTTCGGACCAACAAGTGATTAGGCCTCAATTGCTGGTGGACTGACATGAAGAAATACGTGGGCAACTATATTTGTACATGTGAATTATGCCAACGAGCCAAAGTATATTCGACTCGACCAACTGACCTTCTCCAACCTCTTCTCGTGCCCAAGCGAATCTTGAAAGATTTTTCAATGGACTTCATTGAAGGCCTACCAGTCGTCCAAGGGCAAACGGTTATCATGGTGGTGGTCGACCGCCTATCCATGTATGTGCACTTCTCACGAAAGGTCATAGAGGACTTTGGTCGCGATGTGGCTAATCTTCACGAGACATCAAGATCTATTGTGTCCGGCCCAGATTTGGTTTTCACTAATTAGTTTTGGCAAGAATTCTTTCAATTATGGGCATGACATTCCAGATGAGTTCGGCATACCCTCCATAGACGGACTTAAACCAGTGTTTGGAGCAATACCTGTGGTACCACATCGGAGAGCAGCCAAGGTGGTGGTTCCAATTCTTACCATGGGCGGAATGGGCCTACAACACTCCACCATTCGGCGATAGACACCATGCCGTTTGAGGTAGTTTACGGCAGGCTGCCCCCTACCTTGGTCTCCTACGCACCGACTAGACGAATAGAATAAACGGACATTAAGGAAACCCTAGGGGATAGGGATGTTCAGATCCGACGGTTAAGGGCCAACTTGGCTGTTGCACAAAACCAGATGAAGCAGATCAACAATTAGTGACACAAGGATCGGACATTTGTAGTAGGAGATTGGGTCTACGTCAAACTCCAGCCATACCGTCAGACCTCGATTTGACCCATTATGAACCAAAAGCTAGCACATAAGTGCTATGGGTTGTACCAAATGACTGAACGGGTAGGCGAGGTGCACTCAGTGTTCCATGTTTCAGCCTTGCGAGCCCGAGTTGCAGCCGAGACAGCTGTTGCGACCAACATACAAATTACAGCCACACGACCGACAACCCATGCCGCTTCGGGTTCTAGCCAAAAGAAGGATTCGGGTATGTTAGGTTTTTAATTATTGGCAATTGTGTACAAAATATTCTAAGTGTATTTTTACATGTATATGAGCTTTATACAAGTCTAGAATATCTCTGGTTTGAAGAATTGCAAAATTATTAGAGAAAAGCTGTTGAGTTCACACCGCGTTCACAAACACGTTCGAACGCGGGTACTTGCGTTCACACAAACTGAGAGCTGCATTCAGAAACGCATTCAAACAGGGGTACTTGCATTAACACAGACCGAGAGCTGCGTTCACAAACGTGTTCGAATGCGGGTACTGCGTTCACACAAACCGAGAGCTGTGTTCACAAATGCGTTCAAACGCAACCTGAAGAATTCAAGTTGTTGAGTTCGAACGCACTCGGGCCCGTTCGAACGCACCTGAGATCAAATCATGCTGTTCGAACGCACCTGGGTCGCGTTCGAACGCACCAACGAAGTTTGAAAATCTTGGACTTTCGTGAGTACGGATAAGACTTGGATTTGGCTCTATCTTGGAGATCATATATAAGGATTGTGATGCCCTATCTCTAGGGTGGTTGAAAAAGCATTATTTTAGGAGACTTCTTGAGGCTACATCGGTTCTTCAACGAATTATTTACTCTGTCCAAACAAGAAGTGGTAAGAGGAATACCTATGATGAAAGAAATATCAAAAAGAGTGCGGTTCGTGTCAAATTGGAAAACAAATTCGGATCTCACAGAAGAAGGTAAATGCAGCTACCACCGACCGTGTGCTTCAATTAGTTCACATGGACTTGATGGGTCCAACAAAAATAGAAAGTCTTGGAGGTAAACGCTATATATTCTTAACGGTCGATAATTACTCCAGATATACCTGGGTTGCCTTTCTACGTGAGAAATCTGAAAGCTTTGAAATTTTTAAATTACTATGCTTAAAATTGCAGACTGAAAAATCTACTACCCTAGTTAGGATTCGTTCTAATCATGGTAGAGAATTTGAAAATGAAAATTTTTCTACATTTTGTGATTCTCTTGGTATTCAACATGAATTTTCAGCTCCTATAACTCCACAACAAAACGGGATTGTGGAAAGAAAGAACCGAGTTGTGCAGATAATGGCTAAGGTTATGCTTCACGCAAAAAAGGTTACTTCAAAGGTTTTGGGCAGAGGCGGTCAACACAGCAGTACATGTGATAAATCGTGTTTATCTAAGACCAGGTACAAAAATGACTGCTTATGAAATCTGGAAAGGTAAGAAACCTAGTGTTAAATATTTTCGAGTTTTTGGTAGTAAATGTTATATCTTACGTGATCAAGAATATTTGACTAAATTTGACATTAGAAGTAGTGAAGGGATCTTCTTAGGGTATTCGAATAATAGCAGAGCCTACAGAGTATTTAATCTACACACTTCTACTGTTATGGAATCTACTAATGTTATGATAGATGAATCCACGACTGATTTAACTGAAGCTACTCCTATTTCTGTCTCTGCAGATAGATATGAGAAAGAAATAGGAAAGGAGCTTGATCTGGAAATTGAGAATCAGGACGAGGACAAAGATGACTGCAACGTACCAGAACCATCTGCCAGAGTGAAATCAAATCATCCACTGTCACAAGTGATCGGAGATGTGAATGAACCAATTGAGACCAGACGACAAATCCAAAGTGAGGTATCATTTACTTGTTATACATCTTCTTTTGAACCTAAAAATGTGGAGGAAGCATTGTTAGACGATTTTTGGGTTAATGCTATGCATGAGGCATTAGAGCAATTTTCTAGGAATGATGTTTGGTATTTAGTTCCTAGACCTAAGAATGTGAACGTCATTAGAACAAAATGGATTTACAAGAATAAAAGTGATGAACATGACAATATAGTTCGAAATAAAGCTAGACTAGTAGCACAGTGATATGAGGGTATAGATTTTGATGAGACATTTGCTCCTATTGCTAGATTAGAGTCTATTCGTATACTGCTTGCTATTGCTTGTCACTTAAAATTTAAATTGTTTCAAATGGATGTTAAAGTACTTTCTTGAATGGTACTCTGAATGAAGATGTTTATGTGGAACAACCGAAAGGATTCGAAGATCAAAAATTTCCTTCTCATGTGTTTAAACTGAAAAAGGCCCTCTACCTAAAACAAGCTCCAAGAGCTTGGTATGAAAAGTTGACCACTTTTTTAGGGGGAGTGGACAAGACATTGTTAATTAAACGGTCGAACAATAGTTTAGTTGTGGCACAAATATATGTGGATGATATTGTCTTTGGGGGCAACGAGTCAATCGCTAGCTAAGGAGTTTGCAGATCTCATGCATAGTCATTTTGAGATGAGCATGATGGGTGAGTTGAAGTTCTTTTCGGGACTTCAAATTACTCAATTGAAAAGAGGGATATTTATCACTCAAACCAAGTATGCTAAGAATCTTGTGACTAAATTCGATTTAGAAAATGCAAAACATGCTCGCACTCCTATGAGTACAACTACCAAACTAGGTAAGAATATTTCAGGAAAAAGTGTTGATCATACACTGTATAAGTGAATGATTGGTAGTCTTTTGTACTTAACTGCTAGTAGACCTAACATTGCATTTAGTGTCGGTGTGTGTGCTAGGTTTCAGTCTGAACCTAAGGAGACACATTTGTTTGCTGTGAAACGTATCATAAAATATATCGATGGCACAGTTGACTTAGGTATCTGGTTTACTTATTACTCGGGAGCTATCATATCTTGATACATGGATTCTAATTGGGCAGGTTCATGTGATGATAGAAAAAGTATCTCAGGTGGATGTTTTTATATTGGAAACAATCTGGTTGCTTGGCACAGTAAGAAAAACAAAACTCGAAATTTTTATCTACTGCGGAGGCCGAGTACATTGCAACGGGAAGTTCTTCTCAGTTACTATGGATGAAACAGATGGTCAAAGATTACGACATTGAACAAGATATAATAGTGCTTTATTGTGATAACATGAGTGCTATTAATATATCGAAAAATCATGTTCAACACTCGCGTACAAAACATATTGATATCTGACATCATTTTATACGCGAGTTAGTTGAAGACAAAACAATAGCACTAGAATATGTTGAGATGGAGAAATAGTTGGGTGATCTATTTACAAAACTTTGGATTTACAGAGATTTGAGTATCTTCGTACTTCTTTAGGGATTTGTGCTTTGGATTGATGTTTTTTTGTTTTGGTTTGCATGTTTTTTTTATTATTTATTTTCGTTTCTTTTTAGTTTTTTTTTTACTCTAAAATTTTCTCTTTGATTTTAGTTTCAGATTTGTCGAGAGTTTTTTTGCCATAAAAAAAAATTGATGCACTCCTAGATTCAATAATATACTCTTGACGTAAAAATATGATTTTTCTTTTGATTATGAGTTATTATAGTCAATTTTGTCATCTTGTAGTATATTGTATCATTTCTGATTTATTCACTCTCTCGACTTCTATGATAATTAAACTAAATTTAATGCACACATAATGTGTGTATATTCTTGAGTGAGCATGACATCATGAATTTTTCTTTTAAAATAGCTCACTATTGAATTTGATTTGCACAGTTTGACCTCATGCTTAATCATCACAAATGTGTTCATAAAATATCAATGAAAAGGGCTAAATGAGTTAGTGTGAAAGCCATCTTATTTAGAGTCCAGTTTGACTCGGTACATTGCTTACAAATTAAATAATTTTTTTTGACATTTGTGAATATCTTCTTGCACATTGTTTGATATGTACTACAAAAAAAGGCTACCTACTCATGTGCGAAACCCATCATTGCACCTATATGGTTTATGTATAAAAAAAATATACAGAAAAAATTCCTGTTCGGTTATGGAGAATAAGTCGAAAAGTGGAAATTTAAATACTAAGTCGGTTTTGTTTACATAGGAAAGTTTATTTAAGAAGAATGTTTCATGTTATCTATGCTCAATTTGCATATGCATATTGTTATGATCAATCAAGATTAATTTAATTTTGAGTAATGCATTAGAATTGATTATAATATGCTTTTGATGATTTGATTGATCTGTGTATGTCTTATTTCATTCCATTGTCATATTCTATGTCTTGAATCTATTTTGAATTTCTAGAAGTGCATCTCCAAAAAGATTTTTTTGATTTTTCTTAGATTTTTTACTTTAGAAAAAACAAAGGGGCGTTCGAACGCAAATTTTTGAGTTCGAACGCGGTGATTGGCGCATTCGAACGCGCAGACTCGTGCATTCAAATGTACTCGAGGATTCTTTATATATTGCGTCTGAACCCAAGGGTTTTCATCTTCCATCATCCAAACCCTAGAAACCCTTCATTTTCTCCCTCTCAAATCTTCAAGATCTTGGTCTTTTTCATCAAATTTCTCACTACAAATTCTTTTAGAGGGTAGTTCTCCTCCGGATCTAGCGTCTTTCGGCCGAATCTCTTAGTTTTTCTTCACTTTTGCGAGGTATGTCCATCAATTTTCCTACTTTTTATTCAATTAAGTCTCTTGATCTTGATTGATTTCGTGCGTTTTCGAGTTTTGATCACGTTAAAGTTACTATCTTGATGTTTCTTGTATGATTGAATGTGATATATTAGCGTTTTCAAGTGGATGATGGATTTCATTTAGGGCTTTCATGAATTCTTGCATTTTTTGGATTTCTTGCTATCTTTTTGTTTGCTTTGGGGCATGTATTGAATCTTGCATCTTGTTTCTTTCTCAAGAATGCCTAGAAAAGCTGCAGTTTCCAAGAAACCTAGGCGGCCTCACCTACTTCGGCTCCCAAGTTTTCTACATCTACAGCTGCAGGGTGTGATACAAACACAATTTTGGCACTCGACCTGTTATTTGTGAATGGCCCGTGGTCATTTCTGATTTTTCTGCCTTGGGGATCGAACAGATCTTTAATGAGCGAGGATGGTTATATGTGGAAGTGGTTAGAGAATTTTTCAGTAATGCTACGGTTTTAGAACGCTGCATCCGTTCTATTGTCCGTAGGGTTTCGATCTACTTGGACTCCGATGTTATTCGTGTAGAACTCCAACTTCCTGATGGTGAGTTCCAGTATCCATCGTCTGCTCCACTTCCTGATGTCAACGAATATGCTGGTACTGTGTTAATCAAAGGGGAACGTTGCAAGGGCAACATGATGCCTCATGCGAAACTGACTTCAGTGACTCGCATGCTTCACCTGCTTCGTCTGTACAACATCACCCCCAAGACTCGCCATTCCAGTATTAGTCCTGATCTCCTTCATGCGATGTTGTCGGGAGTTTCTGTTGATTTAGCTGCGATGATCTACGATTCCATTCTAACAGCTGCACAAAAAGAAGCGCCCCGTGAAGGGTTGCCGTTTGGCATATTTATTACCAATTTGTGCACTCAGAGTGGGGTGCGAGTGGATGCCTCGGAACCTTCCCTTACTTCGCAAAAACCGTTGGATCGGATTACTCTTAAGCAGAGTCAAGCTCATGATCAGTCGTCTCCTCTCAAGCCATCCTCTTCTATCGCTGGACGTTAATCACACCTCGACATTTCTGATGACAATTCGGACGATGACTCATCTCACACTGAGGGGGAGTTACCACAGTTCTCTGACCGTTTCGATCAGCTTAGCACTCAGGTGCAGGACCTCCATTCGGTCGTGAATGATTCTTCATCGTCGATTCTCTCCGAGTTCCTAGTCTTTGGCATTTGTGTCAAAAAGGGGGAGAGTGATTGTGAGTTTTGTGTCTGGAGTTTAGGAGTTTACTTGGTGTAGGGGGCGTAATGGCGTAGGGGGAGTTTACTAGTTTCTGTTTACTGCATAATAACTTTGCATGAATACTTGTGAACTGCTTGCTTGATAATTTGTGTTTGGATTGTTATTCATTTCAAGTTATTTTCACTTGATCTTGGTTTGGTATATTTTTATTTGCAGGGATTGATGTGCTAAAAGTACTAGACTTGTTGAATGCTCATTTTGAATTTTTTGTAATATCTTGTAAACTAAATGTTTTGTCACAAATTGCCAAAGGGGGAGATTGTTATGTTTTTAATTATTGGCAATTATGTACAAAATATTCCAAGTGTACTTTTACATGTATATGAGCTTTATACAAGTCTAAAATATCTCTGGTTTGAAGAATTGCAAAAGTATTTGAGAAATGTTGTTGAGTTCACACCGCGTTCACAAACGAGTTCGAATGCGGTGCGGTGCGTTCACAAACGCGTTCAAACGCGGGTACTTGCGTTCACATAAACTGAGAGCTGCGTTCACAAAGACTGAGAGCTGCGTTCACAAATTCGTTCGAACGCAGGTACTACGTTCACACAGAACGAGAGCTACGTTCACAAACGCGTTCGAACGCAACCTGAAGAATTCAAGTTGTCGCGTTCGTGCACTCGGGCCCGTTCGAACGCACCTGGGCCGCGTTCAAACGCATCAACGAAGTTTGAAAATCTTGGACTTTCGTGAGTACGGATAAGACTTGGATTTGGCTATCTTGGAGATCATATATAAGGATTGTGATGCCCTATCTCTAGGGTGGTTGAAGAAGCATTATTGAAGGAGATTTCTTGAGGCTAGTTCGGTTCTTCAACTAACAAGGTTCCACTCATCTACAAAACTTAATCTTTCGTCTTAATGGCTATCTAGACGAAAGATCAATCTCGAGGGTTATTGAGGTTGGACTTCAATCACGAGAAGCAGTGAATCGTGGGTTCTAGCGAGCAAGACTGAGAGGAACAAAGTCGTTTGGATCGACATGTTGTTTTGTGAGTCAGTCTTGTAACTGCTACTATTCTAGTGATTGGTTTTGATCCGAGTTTGGATCCGTGGTTTTTTCCCATTTGGGTTTTTCCACTTTAAAATATTGGTGTTCAACTCTGCTTTTGTTCTTAATATTTCTTCGGACTTTTACTTAAGCGAACGAGTGATATCATTGCCTCGTATTTAGATACATACTTATGTCTAGGGGTTTTTTAGGGTAGACAGAAGATTTATCACACAAGTACAAGCGGAGTGGTCTAATAGACCTATGGGAGATCCAACTTGGGAGTCTGAGTTCGAGTTGATGCAGCACTTCCTAGACTTCTCACATTGAGGAAAAGGTAGTCGAAAGTGTGGTGGAGTGATGTGATCCGGATTTGATCGGATCGATTCGCAAGGACATTCGGCTCGATTAATCGAGTATATTTATTCTTTAATTATTTCATGATGTAATCCTCTTAAGCAAGTCTAGTTTAGTCATGTGAATCACTAAGGCAAGTCCAAATAAGTTATGACAGACCTTAAGATAAGTCTAGTCAAGTCAAGTAAGCCTTTATGGCAAGTCCAATTAAGTCATGTAAGCCTTTTAAGGCAAATCCTAATTTGAGTCCTGTCATCCTTTAGGGCTAGTCTTAGTGGGACTCGTTGTAACTGACCTCTATATATAGAGTGGTTGGGCTCCTTTGTTAAGCATCCAAGCATTGATAAAGTATTCTATCCTTCAGTTTATCTTAGGAGTAAGAGTAAGATAAGCTAGGAGAAGAAGTAAATTAATCTCCTTTCACCATCGCCATTTTTGCCCTTCATGTTTCTCACCATCACCATCGCCATCATCCCTCCTTCCACCCTCTCCATCTACTACCATCATTCACCCTAATCAGAGCCTACACTCCCTTGTTGCGGATCTTTTCTAGTTGGTCCGTAACATTCACACCTTGAGGACAATGTGGGGGAAGCATGGTGGACTGTGAGGATTTGACTTGTGGTTCCATTTCTTATTTTAACTTTTAAGTTTCCTTGGAAATTAAAATTTCTAGCAGGTGCATTCAAACGCAAGGAAGGTTGTTCGAACGCCTGAGTGCATTCACAAATAAAAAGACCACTCAAACTACGTTCGAATGCTTGAGTGCGCTCATAAATACAAAGAGTGCTCAAACTGTGTTTGAACACACCCGAGAGTCATTCAAACGCACTCGACAATGATGCTTGTATTAGGACGTTGTTATTAGGTTTATTTGCTAGGTTGCCACCAATACATAATGTGGATGGCAACCTCATTAGGGATTATTCATGAATTTATCAAGTTATCCTTTCTTCTCCTCTATAGACTAAAGACTTCTTCCTCCTCTCTCAAACCCTAGCCGTGCGCTCTCGACGCCGGTTATGCTAGCCTCCCTCGTCTGTCGGACCCTCTCTCCTTTACCCCACAGCCTCATACAATCCCTATCATAATCCACATCCACTCCCTCTCCACCATTACCATCACCACCCATTCCACCGAGATTCCATCGTATTTTATCCCTAGCAATGATCCTAATCTATGAAAGGCATAAATACTAAAGACGTAGGGCAAGAAGCTACGAATCGAATCCAGCTAGTTTCGTAATTTTCTAACAATGACACAATATACGGCGAATGTTCTCGTCGAACTGCACAGACATTGCTTTCCTAAAGCCATTCCTCTATATTGATTTGTAATAATTAATACATATACCCCAAGATCACCAACTCACTTGCTAAATTTCAATTAACCAACACTAGGAATGACCACGCTATACCCTAAGTAGTGCTAAATCCTTATTAAGAGCAATCATTAAAATTAACTTATAAATACTAAAACTAACAAAGCTAACCTCTAACATGATTAATTAAGGCCCACGTTTGATATGACTAACCAAAGAAAAGGTTGAACTAAATTAAAAGAAATTAATTATCAACTATTCAATTTGGGCTAGCCCAAAGCACAAGCAATGGATCATTGGGCTAAAACCATGGAAACCATCAACACTAAGCCCGAAACTCAATTAACAAAGAAAGCTAAGCAAGCCACTTGGGCTAGGTCGTAGCCCAACCCACTAAACCATCGGCTGGGCTACTCCCAACCCAAACTCGAGACCATGGGCTAGGCTGCACCTAGACCAAGCCTGAGACCGTAGGCTACGCTGGCAGCAGCCCAAGCTCGAGACCATGGGCTGGGCTGCACCCAGCCCAAGCCCGAGCTAGGCTAGGCCACGCCCTACCCAGCCCACCACCCTACCACGTCCTCCCGTTCTCGGCATGCGCCCCAGCCGCCGGCCCGGCCAATTTGGTCGAGCCAATTGGCGCGGTAGCCCACCGCACCGCGGCCTCCCTCCCCATCGCCTCTCTCTCTTTCGATCTCTCTCTCACTCTCCTCTCTCCCTCAAACACTCTTTCTCTCTCTCTACTACTGCCCCCGTCACCACCTCCACTAACGCTGATGAGCCTCTTTCCTCCTCTCTCTCTCTTTCTCTCTCTCTCTCTCTCTCTCTCTCTCTCTCCCTTTCTTTCTCCTCTCACGGATTTGTTGGAACCGAGCCACCAGCGAGAGGCCGGTCGCTGGCTGGCCAGCAACGGTCGAGCCCCTCTCCGCTGGCCTGGCTCATCCTCCCCTTCCTTCCTTTCTTTACGCCCTTCGCAGATTCTAATTGCAACTGGGTCGAAAATACGACATAGTGCCGATGATGGTGGTGGTGACAGGTGGAGTGGATGTTAGGGTTATGGATGATAATGGAGATGACGGTAGATAGTTGATATATTTAAGGATAAATATGAAGGGGAAGAAGTGGTCGAGATCCCAAAGAAGAAGGACTTGACAGAGGAGGGAGATTAGAAGTTAGGGAAGCTCAAGGTCGTCTCTAGGATTTGTAGAGACGACAGCAAGGCAAGGTCATATATATGAGTACACTTCTATAGCAAGTGACAGCTCAGTTCCATATTTGTTCCCTTGGCTGTTTCACTGGACTGCTGTAGTAATTCAAAGGAGTAGCACCTACAGAAATAGTATCTGCACTTTAACACACAAGAAGGTAAACATTCTTATATATATGTGTGTGTGTGTGTGTGTGTGTGTGTTAACATTCTCTTTATTATATTTTGTAGGTTTTGGGATGCCTTGATTTGTCCCCGGAAGAAAGGGCATTGTTAGGTGGTATAAATTCGTTGGAAATAGAGAAAATACCACAAGCACACAAGCAATCGAATCTTACCGTAGTCCAACAAGCCCTATACTTGAAAATAAGCAACGTATGGGGTCAGAAGGTTTTCGATTTGATAAAGGGGAACCAATAAAGGAAGATTATTTTTAAGAAATATTTAAGGTATTGTAAGTAACTACATTATTACATATAAATATAATTATTGCTTAAATATGATTTCATATATAATCATTACATGTTGCTTTATTATATATATATAATTAACAAATCTTTTGCAACAGATGAAATTTGATATTGAAGATATTAAGGCAACTCAAGTACAGATATTACAAAAAAATAACATGCTTGAAGAGATTGTTGCTAAGAGAGCTGAAAGAAAGGGAAATATTTTGAAAATAAGAGCGCTAAGAAAAAGTATAATTCCTCCTACCATGTTGCCCTGGGAGCCTATATATGATGCATCTCCATTGGGCCATGATAGGCTACGGAATAATTCCTTTAAGATCTAAATTTATTGTAGGAAGCAGTCCATGCAACTGAGGAAAAATATTTACCAAATTCTCCCGTAGACAGAAAATTACAAAACCAAGTGGAATCGATCCGTATCTCCCTGATCTACGTTTTTGTATTTATGCCCTTCGCAGATTCGAACTACACTGGGATGAAATTATGATATTGCAGATGATGGTGGTGGTGATGGCTGGAGTGGAAGTTAGGGTTATGGATGATAATAGAGATGAGGGTAGATAAGTGATATTGTTTAAGGGATAAAGATGATGGTGGTGGTGATGGGCGCATTTTGCGTTCTCTTTTTTTGCGAACCTGATGTAAGCGTTCGAACGCGACTCCTTCCGCATTCGAACGTGACCTACAAAAATTTTATTTTAATGAAAATAAACAATTAATGCAATAAGAAAATACTCTAACAAAGTTTATCAACCCAGCCCATCATGCTTTCCCCACCTTGCCCTCAAAGTGTAAAGTCGGGGAAATGCTCCAAGATGTCCGTGTCCAACTCCCATGTAGCCTCATCAGATAGCTTGCCAAGCCATTCAACAAGAATCTCCATCTCTAATCTGGTACCATGATGTCGTCGGCATCTAGCAAGTACGCGAACTAACTCTATGATCTATGTCTCCTCCAATGACTCCAGTAGAACTGATCCAACGACCTCATGATCTCCAATGCGCTCCCTGAACAATGAAACATGAAAGACAGATGCGCTTCCACTTTGTCACCGCATACAGAATTTCCAACATCTCTCTCTCGTAGGTAGATAATTGCTGTGATTTTTTGTGATAAAGCCTTGCTAAAAAAGGCTATGGGACATCCTCCTTGCATCAGTACAGCTCCTATGCCAACTACCGACGCATCACATTCCACAATGAACTCTTTGGTGCCTTCATCCATCCATCTAAAAGAGTCCTTCAACATAGAAGTGAGAGAAGCAACGATCTTGTCATACCCTGTGATAAAGCAGTGATAATACCCGGTCAGCCCCAAGAATCCTTGCAATCCTGTGGTAATAGTAGGTATCGGCCAAGTGGTCATGCATGCTACATTTTGAGGATCCGCCGCTACACCTTCCGATGAGATGATATGGCCTAAATACTCCACTTGAGGTACTCCCCATAGGTGATGCAGAACAACGTCTTGATTGTAGAGTTGAGAAGAAAAAGTAAGGAGAAATAATCAAACCCGAGGAATCCACCAATCGTGGTGTCGGAATCCACCGACGTTGGAATCCACCAACAAACACTCAATAGGCAAAAGCTCTCAAAATATTCATTAACCCATAAAAGATGATTACAAGCCTTCATATAGGCCAAATAAAGTAAAAAATAAAAGACGAAAATAGCCCTACAAGGTGACTAAAATATAAGATGAAAAAAATAGCCCTAGAAGGTGACTAGTCACAACCCTCGTTAAGCCAAAGGGCCACGGGTGCAGCCCTTTTGTGCTTACGAGAAAAAACGTGACAAAAAGTGGTGTCCCCACCAACTCTCCCGGGGTGGAAGAAACTCGACCCAGTCGAGTGGCTCTGATAGTACTCCAAAATGTCAGGGTCAAGCTGCTGTAACTCCTCGCGAGTGATCCACGTACAATCAGACTCTGGTCGCCCGTGCCATCGAACGAGAAAATGGTGAACCCTTCTGCAGTAGATGTTATTTGATCATCTAAAATAGCGTCTATCTTTTCTTGTGATGTGGATGGGAAAGGAGAAGTGGTAGGTGGCACAGTAGGGATGTCTGGAAGGGTAGTAGATGTAGCATAGGGTTCGGTGGGGATGTGCATAGGTGGATGGTAGGCTGCTAGATCCTCAATATTAAAAGTACAACTAATGCCTGAATATCAATGACATAAGCATTAGCACCAACACGTTTTAGAACTTGGAAAGGTCCTGCACTACGGGCATGCAACTTCCGAACAGCTCCCGAAGGGAATCGTTCGGGTCTGAGACGAATCATAACATGATCTCCAACATCGAACTACTTGGCACGTTTGTGCAAGTCGGCATGTAATTTATACTGGTGATTACTCACCTCAATTCGCTAGTGATCTCTTGATGTAAAGAATGAACATGATGTGCAAATGTTTCGGCAGACTCAGAGACTCTAGAATGAGATGACATAGGCAACAGATCTAGAGGTTTGCGTGCTTTAAAACCATGAACAACTTCAAATGGGCTCATGCCAATAGACCTATTAATAGAGTTATTATATGCAAATTGGGCTATAGGAAGAATAGCATCCCAGTTTTTGTTATGATTACCCACGAGACAGCGCAAAAGATTTCCAAGACTACGATTAACAACCTCGGTTTGACCATCGGTTTGAGGATGATAGGCAGTAGAAAATTTTAATTTTGTGCCAACCATGTGCGATAAGGTTTTCCAAAAATAACTCATAAAGCGAACATCTCGGTCGGAAACAATAGTTTGTGGAAGACCATATAACTTGACAATATGGGCAAAGTACAATTTGGCAACTTGTGACGCATCAGAGGTTTTAGTACAAGGAATAAAATGGGCCATCTTAGAGAAGCGATCCACAACCACGAGGATTGAATCATATTTTCTAAATGTGCGAGGCAAGCCCAGGACAAAATCCATACTAACGTCCTGCCACGGGTGATCAGGCACAGGTAACGGAGTGTAAAGTCCAGTGTTTTGTTTTCTGTACTTTACTAACTGACAAGTCCTACATTGACCAACTAATTTTGCGACGTCACGTTTGAGACTTGGCCAGTAGAATTGGCGCTCCACTTCCTCAATAGTCTTATCACGTCCAAAATCACCCGATAGGCCGCCGGCATGGATCTCCCAAACAAGGAAGTCACGCACGGACGTACGGGGAACACAAAGTTTGTTAGCCTTAAACAGGTAACCGTCATGGAGGGAATAACTGTCCAAAGCTAAGTTCGGATCAGTCAGCAAAGTGAGAACGATTTCGCCAAAGTCCGGACAAGTTGTATAATCTTCCTTCATTTTGTGAAACCCAGTGACTTTGATGCTAATGGCAGACAGAAGGTAAACCCTTCGGCTAAGCGCATCAGCCGCCTTATTCTCAACCCCTGCTCTATGTTTGAGTACAAAAGTATACTCCTGTAAGAACTCGATCCAACGAACATGTCTCGAATTTAGTTTCTTCTGAGAATTTAGGAATCGAAGAGCTTCGTGGTCGGAATAAAGCACAAATTCATGCGGAAGTAAATAATGGCGCCAATAGCGTAAAGCTTGAATAACCGCATAAAATTCCTTATCGTAAGTGGAGTATTTTTTCTTAGCCTAATTTAGTTTTTCGCTGAAATAGGCAACAGGATGGCGTTCCTGGCTAAGGACACCGCCGATCCCGATGCCTGAGGCATCACATTCCACCTTGAAAGCTTTAGAAAAGTCAGGAAGATGCATTACAGGCGCTATGGTCATTTTCTTCTTAATCTCTTCAAAAGCTTTATCTGCTGCCTTACTCCAATGAAAATCTCCTTTCTTTAAGCAAGCAGTGATCGGTGACATGATAGTACTAAACCCTCGAATGAAGCGGCGATAAAAAGTAGCAAGGCCATGAAAGCTACGCACATCATGAATATTTCGAGGTTTCGGCCAATCAACAATTGCCTTGACCTTCTCAGGGTCAGCGCGGACTCCTTCTGAAGTAACCACAAATCCTAAGAAGATGACTTGATCAACAAGAAAAGAACACTTCTTCCTATTGCCATAGAGTTGAGCAGCACGAAGCGCTAGACAGACTTGACGCAAATGGTCCAAATGAAGCTCTTTTGAACGACTATAAATCAAAATGTC
The DNA here is from genome assembly GCF_019914945.1 of Typha latifolia. Classification (NCBI taxonomy): domain Eukaryota; kingdom Viridiplantae; phylum Streptophyta; class Magnoliopsida; order Poales; family Typhaceae; genus Typha; species Typha latifolia. Next base: position 8,456,417 of record NC_133092.1, on the reverse strand, counting down.
ATCAAAATACACCACAAGAAATTTGCCCATGAATGGGCGAAGCACCTGTGTCATAACACGCATGAAAGTGCTTGGGGCATTTGATAAACCGAAAGGCATTACCAACCATTCATACAACCCGTCTTTTGTCTTAAAAGCAGTTTTCCATTCATCGCCGGGGCGAATTCGGATTTGGTGATAACCACTTTTAAGATCGATCTTAGAGAAAATTGAAGCTCCCGCCATCATATCGAGCATGTCATCAAGTCGTGGAATGGGAAAACGATATTTGACTGTTATTCTATTGATGGCTCGACTATCGACACACATACGCCAGGACCCATCCTTCTTTGGCGTGAGCAAGGCAGGCACAGCACAAGGGCTTAGGCTCTCGCGGATGAAACCTTTCATAAGAAGTTCATTTACCTGATGTTGCAGTTCAACATATTCTTTGGGGCTCATTTGATCATGTGGCAAGTTTGAGAGAGACGCTCCAGGGACAAAGTCAATTGCATATTGGATATCGCGTAAAAGAGACAATTGGTTCGGCAGATCATCCGGGAACACATCTTGAAACTCATTTAGTATAAGAGCAGATTCATTGGATGATGGAGTGAGGGTAGTGCTCTCAACTTCACGAGCCACCAAGGCAAACACAATAGAGCCTTGGTTTGCTTCCTTTTCAAATTCTTTAGAATTTATTATGTGCATACCCTTTTTACTTGGAGTATTTTTCTTGTTATCTTTATTAATTATTTTAGGGCGCATAGGATTTACCTTAATATTTTTACCTTCAAAATTGAAAGAGCACGAGTTGGAACGCCCAAAAATAGTTACATCATGATCAAATAACCAAGGGCGGCCTAAAATAATATGCCCTACATCTTCCTTATAAGAAAGGAAAGCGATAGGAACGAGGCATCTCTCATTTATAGCAATGGAAGAATCATTTACCCAAGATACCTTATAAGGATTCGGGTGAGGTGTAGACTTTAACGCCAGGCGAGATATAACGTTAGAAGAGACGACGTTAATACAACTCCCACTGTCGATGATGACTTTGCAATCTTTAGTCCCACATTTAATGTAAGTGTGGAATATTGCATTCCTTCGCCAATCATCGATCTCCCGAGGTTGCGTCAAAGCGCAACGAACAACACCAACAGTATGGTCTCCATAATCACGATCTTCATCACTATCTTGGACATCATCAGGGTCAGGTTCATAAACTTGTTCATCGAGCTCATTTTCCCCGATAATGTCATCCTGTTCCCCAAGATAAAGGGCCTTTCGAGGACAGTTTGAGGCTACATGACCAACTTGGCGGCATTTGTAACATCGACGGGGGTCATTAACAGGTGCAGTTTCATGGAGGGGCCCCTTCCCTTTGTTAGGTTGGGCAGGTGCGGCAGTTTGGGTAGTTCTGGTAGGTACCAATGGTGGTGGAGCTTTTACACCAGCAGGTGCGTAACTGGGAGGGGTGCGCCCAATTGGTCGCCTAGGCAATTGTTGCCTATTAACCATCTCGTAGTTCAACGCAAGAGTGTAAGCTTGGTCCAAGGAGGTAACCTCCCGGAAAACTAACTCTCTTCGAATGTCATCGTTAAGGCCACCCCTAAAACGACTCAGTGTCATCCTCTCATCCTCCACAACATTACACCTTGCTCACAGGCCTATTCCCTTGTTTAAAATTATTCCATTGATCCAAAAGGTCACCAAGATAAGAATGTGGCAAATATTTTTCTTTTAATTTTTCTTTCATTTCATGCCAATGAATTATGGGAGGTTGGTTTCATCGCACTAGTAGTTGTTCTATACTTTGCCAAAACAGTTTGACCCGGCCGACTAGTTTCATTTGGGCAAATCTAACGCGTCGGTTTTCTGGTAGATCATACCACTCAAAGAAATGGTCCATTCATGGAGCCAGTCAATAAATACAGTAGGATCTAAACGACCGTCAAAATTTGGGGCATCCACCTTAATATTTTTTATAATTTGATTGTCATGGTTTTGAGATTCTCTAAAAGCGACATTGCCTCTAAACCCCCTGTTATTTTGAAAATCAAATGTATCTTCACGATAATTTTGCCTATGAGGTTCTCTCTCGGGACCTCTCTCATGGTGAGGGTAGTATGGAGCCTGGGCCTCGACATTAGGAGCGGCACGCGTGGCACCCGTGTTGGACGCACCGACATCACTCCTAGTCTCATGTTGGTCACGACCCATCTCAATAGCCTCAAGACGAGTATTGAAGTCGTCCAATCTGGTAGTAATGGTTTCAATGGACTCTTGTAAAAATTGACGAAAATCTTCCATGGTATTAGGTTCCATAACAGACTGGGATGAAGGGTGGTACTCTCCTACCACTACGAAGGTTCATATAAAGTGTCTCTACCACTAAAGAAATAAATGCAATAAATGAATGATGATATGCAAGCTAAGAGATCACAGCGAACAATAAAAGAGTAATAACCAGAATAACCTACAGCCACTTATGAAGTTTTTAGTACGAGCCAGTCAAACTCAGCAGAAAAATTGCAAACCAGTAGTACAAGCTCCCGAGATCGAAACGGGGACTGCAGATATGTCAAGACTTTCCCTCTAACCTAGCTAGTTCTACCGTTAATATTAATTGTTTTTTTTTTGTAACAAACAAAAAGAAGTAGGTAAGCAATATCAAGCTCAAGCGCTTGTTGAAATAAAACAAATGAATTAAGCAATGTAAATAGGTAGGCAATAACAGGCTCAATATGTTTATGATCCACACCAACAGAAAGACAGTTGCTATTTTAAGACTAACAAATAACAGTAAAGAAAGGACGGATGTTATCGAATGTGGTGACGACTGCGGTGGTAGGGACAGCGGCGGCGGCTGCGATGGCAGGGAGCTGCAAGAAAGGCAGCGATGACTGCGATGAAGCAGTGATAGGCTCGCGCAGGGTCTGCAGCGACGGCAGTAGTAGAGCGGCGGCAGCGGTGGAGATGGGCTGTGGCACGGGCGGTGGAAGTGGCAGCAGTGGTCGTAGCAGCAAAGATGGCTGCGGATGGGCGGCTGCGGCTGGAAATTGCAGCAGCGGGTGGCTGCGGTAGCGACGGTCGTGGCAAGGGCTGCAGGGGCAGCGGTGGTGGTGAAGATGGTGGCACGGCAGAGCAATGGCCGTCGAAATCGATGGTGGCGTCGTCCGTGGAGGTCGGCGGCAACGTCGGCGAACAGAGGAAGATGGGATGATGGATGTGAGTGACGACTGGGGCTAAAGAGGAGGAAGATGACGATGGGTTTGGATTGGGTTGGTTGGGATTAAGTTAGGGAAGTATATAAGATAGGTATTTATCTTAATATTAAGGAACTAATTTTAAAAAATTATGGAAACTAATCCCTAAAATTATGGAAACTAATCTCTAAAATTATGAAAACTAATCCCTAAAATTTTGGAAACTAATCCCTAAAATTATAGAAACTAATCCCTAAAATTATGGAAACTAATCCCCAAAATTATGGAAATTAATCCCAAAATTATAGAAACTAATTTCCTAAAATTAAGGAAAGGTATAAGAAAAAGAAGAAAAAAAAATATCTTCTAAAATTAATTTCGAAATTTTCGAAATCTAAAATTAAAGATAAAAGATGAAACAAACTGAATTTCGGATTTTTTTTTTCTCTCTCTTTTTTTTTTTTCAGAGAGCTCTTTCCTTTTTTTTCTCTCTTTTTTTTTTTTAAAATCTAAAACGAGGAAGAAAATCTATTGAATAAAGCTTACTTGTGATTATCTCCTTGTATTGGTAATGGTTTATTGTTTTCCTCCTTGAGGGTGATCTCCTCGCGTAACTCGGATCCGGATCCTAATGTTATCGGGCGACGGATTTCGTAGCGATCTGGTGTTCGTGGAGCGATTGATCTGACGAAGAAAAGATGAGGCGCTGCGTAGAATCCAGGCGGTGGAGCGTCCATAAACTAGGAAACGATCCGGTCTGATACCAAAGCTGATGCAGAACAACGTCTTGATTGTAGAGTTGAGAAGAAAAAGTAGGGAGAAATAATCAAACCCAAGGAATCCACCAATCGGGGTGTCGGAATCCACCGACGTTGGAATCCACCAACAAACACTCAATAAGCAAAAGCTCTCAAAATATTCATTAACCTATAAAAGATGATTACAAGCCTCTATATAGGCCAAATAAAGTAAAAGATAAAAGACGAAAATAGCCCTAGAAGGTGACTAGTCACAACCCTCGTTAAGCCAAAGGGCCACGGGTGCAGCCCTTTTGTGCTTACGAGAATAAACGTGACAAAAAGTGGTGTCCCCACCAATATGCACTTGGACTTCTTGATCTTCAGCTGGTTTTGCTTCAAAATATTCAGCACATCGTCCAAATGACGCCAATGCTCCAATTCAGTCCTATTATACACCAAAATGTTGTCAAAGAATACCAAGACATGCCTTCGTAGTAGGGCTGAAAAATATCATTCATGAGGCCTTGAAAAGTAGCTGGAGCATTAGTAAGACCAAAGGGCATCACCCAGAACTCGTAGTGCCCATTCGGAGTCTGAAATACAGTTTTATGCACATCCGCTGGGTGAACTCTAATTTGCCGATACCCGGCCCTCAAGTCAAGTTTGTTGAATATGGTTGCCCTTGCAAGCTCATCCAGCAGCTCCTCTATGACTGGAATGGGATACCGGTCCTTGATGGTGATAGCATTTAGTGCCCAGTAGTCGACACAAAAATGTCTTGCCCCGTCCTTCTTTCGCACCAATAGCACAGGCGATGAGTAAGAGCTATGACTTGGTTGTATGAGGCCTTGCTCCAACATGTCGGCTACCATCTTGGAAATAACTTCTTTTTGCAAATGTGGATACGATATAGCCTCATATTTAACGGTGCAGCCCCGAGTACAATCTCTATGCGATGGTCCGTCGTTTGCCTTGGTGTCAACTCCATTGGTTCCTCAAATGGTCCAGCAAATTTATCTCATAAAGTAGACAACTCGATAGTAGTATCTAGACTCATTTGAGGCTCATCTCCTGCTGGTGAATAAGATAGGCCAAATCACTCGCACAAGGCAAGCCCCACCATCGGCTGCATTGCAAGAATCGGCAGAGCAAACACGTCATCAAGCCGCACATCTTTGTTTCCTTGTTTAAATTTTATCCACATGCTTCGGAAATCAAATGTGACGGGTCCCAAACTCTGTAACCGCTGAGCGCCAAGGACAATGTCGGCTCTTTGTGGCACCAATAGATACATGTCAATAATGATGTCGTGTCCTTGCACCTGTATATCGACCTGGCAACATAAGCTCTCTGCCTTAAGCTTCGTGCCGTCTCCAATAGCAAGGTCAAACCCCGTGGTCGGTTCAGCATCCAAGCTCAATCTCCTCAGTAACCTCTCATCTAGAAAGTTGTGTGTACTCTCTGAATCGATGAGGATATGCACACA